>NC_081416.1:189103877-189403877 GCF_949786415.1 Peromyscus eremicus | reverse complement strand
CCCCGTCCCATTAAATGTTGCTCCTTGAGTGGCTCGCTGGTGTCTCTCCCTGCCTTCTTCCTGTCTCTCTCTTTGAAGTTAATGCTGCCTCTAAGCTGCATTTCCATAAGACAAATGGCTTTATTTATCAACCAATCAGAGCAACACATATTTGCAGTATACAGAAAGTCATTCCTCCATCACATATGTGCTAATGGAAGGTACCAGAGGAAAAGTTCATTCTCTCAGAAATAACTGGCTGGATTCTTGAACATACCTTCACCAGGCTATTCCCCTGGGTACCACAAAACTTTTTGAGTTGTTCAGACCAAGGTATGTTATAGATATAAGCGAAACACTAGCATGGCATATCTCAGCAATATACCAGAATTGTGTTAAAAGTAAATAAAAAACAGAGAGTTTTTACCCAGGAAGGGATCCAAATGAAAGAACAACACCCTGTCAAATGTTGGAAAAACTGACTTCAACCAAGATCTGGCTTGTTGGGGAAGGGAAAAAGACTTGGTAGCCCAGGCTGGCCTCGAACTCACAGAGATCCGCCTGGCTCTGCCTCCCAAGTGCTGGGATTAAAGGCGTGCGCCACCAACACCCGGCTTACTTGCAACTTTCTTAAAGATACCATTTTTGAGTGGTTAGAAGTGTTCCCCAAATAGACTAAAAGTGTTCAAATAGTAGCTAAAAAGCTCAGGCATAAATGGTGCTCCAATTTGGTTTCCTTCTAGCAATAGTGTCCAACAATATCCTGATTTTCATAACGAACATCCTCTTAATTAATAGCTATGGCTTTAGACATAGAGCAGAAACTTCACTGTGTATCTAGACCTCAGAGTTCTGAGCTGGCAGAAAGAATGAACAGGACATCAAATGAAACTCTAACAAAATTCTCATTAGAGTTCAGAAAAAGATGGATAGGCTTCCTGCTTTACTGTGCCTCAGTTTACTGTTCCCTATATAGGGAGGGATTAACTACCCATGAGATGATATTTGGAAGAATTCCTCAAATGCTTCCCAGGCTCAGAGACAAGAAGTTGGCAAAAATCTTTAATCATTCCCTTATCAAGTCACTAAAGGCCTTCTAGTTCTCCACGCAGGCTATTTACTGAATTATGTGAGATAGCAAGACATCTTCTGTGTCCACCACCAATTTCACCCTTGTTAAGTTCAGTGATATCCTCTGTGTCAAGTGAGTAACTGAAGGGACACTGGAGCTAATCTGCTAAGGACCCTACAAGGTCATTCTCTCTATTCATATGGTGGTGAAAGTAGGTGCTCTTACATCACAGACCAACCACACCCAGATAAAGAAAGTGGACGCCACAGATGCTATTCTCAAATGGAATGTCTCTGAACTATGAGCCCATTAATAATAAGGTTTCATTGGTCGCAGGTTTTTGCACTCCCTGCTCTTATACCTCTTATTGAATCTTGTGTTGCTCACTATGGGTACAAATACAGGGTCACAGTCCAAGCCTCACTGCTCTCAGGACTGGACTGGAGATTGAGGATGACAGATACATAGAAGGTATTATGTAATGCGACTACAGATCAGCAGCCTTTATCTCATCTTGACCTTTACTTGCTGATGCCTACTTTAAGTGTTTGGCTGTACTGGAGAAATGAAGGACGTGAGAGTTTACCTTTTTAGAGAGGAATACAGAGTTTACGATTCCGTGCATTCCCCATGGCTTTGTCCCCTAGTTGCCAGCATCAAGGAGGTTTCCATTGTAAAACTGGGAAATTCTAAAAAGATTGATTTAAAAAGATTGTGGTCTTTGGGAAATAGGAATAACCTAAGAAATCAGACTCTATTCTGCAGGTGGGACCTTAAGGATAGTGTTATATCATTCCCATCCAAAATCAGCCAGAATTGCTGGTTATGCTTAGACCATGCCCTCATACTACATAGAGATATGAATTAAACAGACTGTCAGCCCATTGACTGACATACTTACAGTGACGGGGGTAGCCTTAATTAACATTAGGAGACTTACAAGAGACAAAGAAATCTAAAATCCCAAATTTTTAACCTACACACTTTTCCTTATTTGGATAGCTGATATTCAGCTTAATGGAATGATTTATAATATATGCAATATACTGGGCCTCTGGGACTACTTGGTGGACATATACAAATTGTTTGACTCAATGGCTCTTCTAATTGTTTCCAAAATAAGTAGATATGTTGATCAAAACTTAGAGGTAATAAAAGTTCCTGTTTCTGAATTAAAAAACAGATTTCTTTGCAGAAATGTTCCTACAAAATTGGAGAGGCTTAGAGTTCTCATGAAATAAAGGAAAGTATGTATGGATTTGGAAGAAACCGGTTTCTCTTTACTAACTAATCAGGAGAAATTAGAGAAGTATTTGGCATGGTTGTGAAAACATTTGCTCCCTCTGGCAAACTACTCTGTTATCAGCACTGGGTGGGCATCTAACTCTCATTCTGATTGGATCATAAACTAAAGTAGTCATGATTTGTCTCATTCCCTGAGAACAGTGGTGAATGTAGCAGTGCCCCAGGCCTTAGTAGGTCTCCAGAGCTTAGCACAACTGACTGGATGGTAGAAGTGCCATTCAGCTTGTAAAGCTCAGCAAATGGACAGCACCACCTGATGAAAATGAAAACAACACACATAGTTTTCAGAAAGATTCTAAAAGAATTCACTTGTTTTTTGCTTCTGTACTTCCAATTCTAGCTAACTGTTCTTGTTAACTGATGTATTTTAACACAGAACATGTTTTTTGTAATTAAAAGCTCATCCTGAGAAAGTCTCCATGCTACCCTGGGATTCTGATCACCCAGTATAGTTGCAGGCTAGATAAGAAAGGTTTTCTATTGGCTTAAATCAGTTCCAAAATTCTTCTCTGGTGAATACCCTAAACACTAAATTGTATGAAACCAGGAATAAGAATTAGTTGACATCATCCAGTTATGTGCCCTGCAAGATACAAAAATAACTGACCTAGTAAGACATGCCCTCTGATGCAATAGAAAAAGAAAAGTTACATGAATATTCAAATCATTTTCTGTTTGGATCATGGACATGTCCCATGAGAAAAAATTCATTCATAGCATGGTTATTTGGAACACAAAAGAGACCATAAGCCCCAGAGAATATAAAAATATTATTATGCTAAATGGACATAGAATTAGCATGATTCCTAATAATTTATTTTTCAAACCATTGATCCATTTTTGTAACAGAAACCTCTGCTGTTAGGTGTAAATTAAAAGAGACTTTCAACTGATCATTTTGAGGAGAATGAGGAACTGGATAATGTTCAGCTTCAAATGAGGAAGACATATTATTCTCAGGCACAGAAATCTCAGTGATCTTCCAGATGTTGTAGATAATTAAAAGAAAATTATTTTCCAGAAAGAACAGAGTAATTGTAGATACAAATGCATAGTATCAGGGGCACCAGAGCTGCAAAAGGTCATGCTAGAAAAAAAACTCAATTATAGAGAACAGAGTTTTGTGTGAAATCACACCACTAGCCATGGGGATTTTGTACTTGATAGGTTTTGAGATAGTCGGTTATTATTAAAGCTTTGAACTCTAGTATGTTTACCACCGTAACTGAGAATGTTCCACTTTTATGAGTAATACAACAACATAGACAGGTTACTTTGAGTAAAAATAAGAAATGTCAAATTGGGTGAACAGGAGGTCAGTATAAAGGAGCACATACAGAAGGAGTTAGGGGAGGAGTGAATATAATCAAAACACACTGTATATAAGTTCTCAATTAACTCATGAAGGCATTTAAAAATCAACAAGAAAGCAGCCAGACACACCAAAATGGTAAATAAAGGCATGTACTGGAAGGGAAATGGGCACCAAAGTCCTTCATAGTGGAAACCAAGAAAAATAATGGAAACCAAGTTTTCATTCCTAACAGAAAGATTTAAATGTGTGTGTGTGTGTGTATGTAGATGTATATATGTATGTGTATACATATGTATGTATATATGTACACACACATATAATGCATGCATTTTGAGAATTTACAACATGTATGTAGTCTTATGAGCACATTATATTCATAATCCCTGTTATATTTTCCCATGAAAAGACAGCAGAGGTGATCAAAGCCTCCAACCACTAAGCAATGACAAGGGGATGAAAACTTTAAGCACAAAATCTGATCAGTATTTTTTAGATCTCTGGTTTTTCTTCTATATATAGAACATTATGTCAAGTTCATATATGATAATAAAATGTGGGTTTTTTCAGCTTGAATGATATATTATTAGATTTTTAAAATGAAAAAGCACCAAGATAGGTGTGGAGAACATCATACCAGTTTCTTGGAAGAGGACAATGGGAGAGAGAAGAAAGACAGCCATGCTTAACTACGTGAGTTCAGCAAACATGGAGGTCAGACAGAGATGGAGAAGCCACATTGCAGGGAAAATGGCTTCAGAGAAAGAGAAAGGGAGTCCAAGATATCACAGAAGCATAGTGAGGATTTGTCCAGAAACCAAAAGAAAGAAATAGAAAGGAAGAAAATGAAATTAGAATTTTCTGAATGAGCACTCAGCTGTGTTCAAAAACAAGGAAAGTTATGACATACTCAAGTACATAAATGTTGTGATATGAATATTCACTATCGTTATACACAAGAAAGTTCAATCCTATCTCCTATCTACTAGTAAAAATTGATTTGGGATTTTAATATATTTCATGCACATTAATTTTTAACAATTTTAACTAAAGTGAAAAACTTAAGAAATTGGCAAAAATGGTGAGAAATAAAAATACAAGATTCTGTCTCTTCATAGATATATATTAGTAACCTATGATGTACAATATTGTCACTGGATGATTGCTGTAGAAGATGGACAGACATATTGAAAGGTTTAGAAATCAGAGAATATGTTGTAGGAATTATTGTCCCTGCATTGCCTAATTTCAACTGGAAATCATAGATGTCATTATTTATTAACTCAATTACATTAGGCATGAGAGTGACATTGGATAAATTAATACTTATTAATCTTATTAGACAAATTCAGTCTAAAATGGTCCAAAGTATCACTGAATGTGAATACAGTGATAGATAGACACATATATTTCTGCAAGTGACACATTGAGGTAAGTAATAAAAGAATTCCCATAGTGCTAACAATGACAGCCATCAGTACTCACTTCTGCAAGAATCCAAAAAACATTCTTATACCAGGTAGGATGGTGTGTATCTGATTAGCTGTATGTGAGTTTCTTGCTGTGTTGTAAAATAACATGGAAGATTACACATTCTTTGCGAAACACCCTAAGAAAAGGGGAGCTAGCAAATAAGATCTCCATGCTAATGAAAAGTACCAAGTCAGGATAATCAAAGCACAGTGGCTACAACAGAATGGACACCAAAGAAGGGCTTTCTAATAAATTAAGGCAGTCCACATAGACCTTCATACAAGGATGTAGAGAGCTTTCAAAGATTACTCTGCCCATATGAAGGGAAAAGGCCACAGAGCTTCAATTCATGGAAAGAAGAGATCAATTATAAGGCCACAGGCAGCAATGGAGGGAAGAGCTCAGAATCATGATATAGATAGACATCAAGATATTTTCACTGCTAATACACAAAAGGAGGACAGATTGGGCAGAACCATGAAAGCTGACTTTACTGTCTGAGTTATGTTCTGAAAATTGATAGATATATCTCTTTATTGCTTTTTTTCAATTCTCCAAAAATACAATGTACATATATTTATGTGTATGTGGTGTTGCTCTTAACTATTTGTCTTGAAAAAAGATAATAAAAGCATTTATTGCTATTATTAAAAAGCAATGTTGATAAATCTTGGTCATTCCAAATGAGGGTATATATTTGAAAATTTTGACATTTTATAATTAAAGTCTTAAAAGTTTCGTGAACATGACTGCCTAAACATGATATGAATTAAGAAGGCAATAATAGATATACCACAGTGGCTGTGAGAAAGATCATAGGGTCTTATTTCTATACCAAGAACTAGAGGCAATTAAGGAATATCAAAAGTCAGAGAAATAGTCTTCTACAGCGAAAAGCAAAGCCATTGAATATCCAATATCAAATGGTCATCCTCAAAACTATGCATAGGAGTACATTTATGTAGACTGATCTGTTTGTAGTTAGGAACATGTATATATATGTACACACATATATTTATGTATCAATAATTTTTTAAACAGTCCATAAGTTTGGAAGGGAGGAAGAAGAGTTATGTGACAAAGTTTGGACGTAAGGAAGAAAAAGAGAAATACTCCAAATACATTACAACTTCAAAAATAAATGAAATAATAAAAAAAATTTGAAACAAGCATCACACTGCAAAATAGAATAAGCTGCCAGGAAATACTTTTCAATTTTGATGTGTGAAACTGCTCACAAAAGGGTGTATATTTATAGTAGAGGGGAAAAAATCCTAACATCCAAATTGTAAAAGATAATATTCATATGATCCACGAATTTTTGTCACACTATTAACACAAGAAATGTTTGAAGATTTGGGGTAATCTACTTGGACATATCTAACCAACCACAATTTAAAGTCAAAGGGATAAACATGTACTTTATCTCATACATTTCTAGAAACAGTACCAGTTTTAATTTGGAAGGATAACAGGCACCATGTATAACAGGACTGGTCATATGGAAAAAATATATTTCACCTAGGACAAAAAACTAGCACTGAGTATTGGATGAGTTTGATGTCAACACACACATGATGGGAGGTGAAGTGGTCCTTCCACAGATGATCTCTCACCTGCATGTGAAACCTGAGGCATGAATGTGCTTGGACACACACAAAAATTATGGTAAAGTGCCTTGTAAAGTCTGTATCATGTGCAGTCCAGTAGACTAAGTCATGTTGCCTGAAAAGAAAACTTACATTAGTCTGGAAATTAATATATAATTTTATGTTTGTATATCATATCATCTGAATAGTTATAATAGCCCTAAAGAAAAATCTGTTTAAAAATTTAGACCACAAAAAAACCAACGCAGTGAAGCAAAATTCCTGCCCACAGCTAATACATTTTGTAATCTTGATAATTAAGATAATCATTTCTAGAAATGTAAAAATTCTATGCATGAAAAAAGACAAAGAGACTTAGAGAGCAAACATATTCCCTCTTTGAATACATATATACACTCTCACAGTGTAGTAAAGGATGTAATCAGAAGCCTTACAAAATAATTTTAGCTTTGAGATACATACACTTCCTGTTTCCCAACTTGTATAAAAAAATTAGGAAAGGTGTTGTACAATGGAAGATTTTGAGGGAGTAATGGAAAGGGAGAAAGACACACATATTACTCTTTTGTAGTAACAAAAATATTTCCCTACTACAAACTTAATTTTATTTCTGACTTAATAATAAACAACCCTAAGTGGCCACAAACTTGTCATTGTGTCTTATAATCACATCCATGAAAATGAGACTAAAAACTTGTTAGAAATGCATGGGAAGACATGTAAAAGAGAAAAATGCTTCTGGTAGTAAAATATTAGTAAATAATTAATTTAACTAAAAACTTTGAAGACAGGCAGAGCTGTTTTGACCACAAGAAACTAATGCCAACTTCTAAATCTGACACCCTTACTGCTAAATCAGTGGTATCTAGCAGATGCAAACTTGTTATTCTACCATCAGATCCCTCCATAGTAACAACTTTTGGTGGCATCACCTCTTTTTACACGAGTACATATAGACTTCTAGACAGTCCTGAAGAGCCAGGTAAACTTTGATAAAACCATCCTCCCTCTGAAGACCTAACATGAGAAACATGTGACTGTAAAGGCATGGCCAAGGAAGATCCAATATTTCAATTGTCATATTTGGAAACAAAAATCAATAAACAATCAAGCAACTTATTGTATCATCTTTGAGAATAGAAAATAAATGAAGAATAACATAAAATAAAATAAGGAATTTTGGATTGGAAGAGCGTATTTCATGATAAAAATAAGAAGCATAGGAACTTGAATACACATCACCTGGGTCATTTGTAACATCAAATCTGAAACAGCATAAATGAACAACAGCACTTACTGTATGTAAAAGTCGGTATAAACATATGGCAGATAAGGATGTGGAACTTTGTTGCCTGTGTACATAGTATGAACTGGGAAAAATACACCAATGGTTACCTCTCCTTCATGGTGAAATTCTTCTTTGATTCTGAAATAACACTCAGAGGAGTTATAGGCATAGGCATGACTGTGATTAAACAAGATTCTGATAATAATAAACAAAAGAAAACATCCCACCAACACACATGTCTGCTCAGACATAAGTCTAATGGATCCAGATCTCACAGTGTCCAGCAGGTTTATACTTAGCTCAGGTGCTTGTGACCATATGCACTTCTAACTTTCTTGATGGGTGAGGCTGTCACAGTAACCCAGAGAGCTGTCACACTCTGAGCACTTTCTTATACCTCTTCCACTGCCACTGAGAATTCTGGAACTCTTTCTTCCCTTAGGCTATACATCTGAGTCCCTGTATTCAGGTGAAAAACAAGCTGGAAAATATGTTTATAGATTTTCTTCTGCACCTGTAGGCACCATGATTTCACCTAAAACAAAAGGCAGTAAGAGCTCAGGGATGAACTCCTTTTTGGATAATTTGGTCGCAAGAATGAAGCAAAAAACATTTCATATGAAAATAACTGAGATTAGTGTTAACAGTCTACATCAGAGGATGATATTCCCAGTGTAGTGGGAGAAGAAAGGGCCAAAATCCCATGATGAATGAAATCCACAAAAATGATTGAGACATTATGATTTTCCAAACCAAAAGAAGTCAGTAGATTCTACCTTGCTTAGTGTCTGTGTCTCAGAGACTCTTTGCTTCTATGATACATCTATATATGCATATTAATATAATGTCCACATCCAATAAAATCCATTTATTTCTCACTTTGAGAAAATTAATGATCTTACTTAATTATTCAGTTTCAAATGCACCAACTAACTGAGTAATAAAGTTTCCTGTTTAGATTCTATGCTTTGAGCTACTGCACGTTTGCTGTCCTAGCAAATCCTCAGTAAATAATTGAGTAGATGTGTTGTTCTGATAAATACCTGTATCTAGTGCAGTGGGTTTACCAGCTACTTACCCTGTTCTGAGAACTTAAGGATGATAGGAAATCCTTCTCTTTTCTCTATGAAGCATAATAATTTAATAGCCTCTAAATGTACCCTTCACCTAATAAACCAAATGAAGCTGTTATAAGCAGCATTCTATTTCCTAGTTCACAGGATAAGTAACACAGTGAAAGTCTTTTGTATTATGTTGTGTAAATGGATTGGTGCTCCAACACATTGGTAAGTTCCCTAAATAAAGGATGGAAGAGTGTTGTGAATAAAAACCAACAGACAATTGTCTGAGGATTGATAAACATTATTATTTCTTTTTCAGTCATGTGCATTAGAAGGCAAACTTAAACATCAAAATAGTCCAGTTGGCAGTAAAATTAGTAAATCCCTCCATCATTTGTGCTTCAGTAACATAGAAAGCAGGAGGAACTTAATTAACCAAACAGGTTATCTAGATGCTGTGTGAATATAGGTAGTGGACTCCAAAAAGCCAGCTCATGCACCAGGGATGGATCCTGATCCCACTGCCAGGAGCCTCTTAAGCAGATCAAGATATAAAACTCTCTCAATTATGCATATTTTTCCTTTTTTAAAAATAAAACTTTTATCTCTTCAGTTTGTCACTTTCTTTTTCAGGCAGGTTTTCTTTGTATTTAATTATTCATTTGACCTTTCAATTGATACATATTCTTCATCTTAAACATACTCTTAATACAAAATAGAACTTTGTAAATGTTAATCTTGTTGACCTGGAAATCAGATACTTACATTCCCACAGATTCTCCTTTGTAAAATTCTTGTTTTGATTTCCTTTACTGTTGCTCCTCTACAGTTAAGGACCATCCTGCATTAGAAATCGTGGTCTTGTTGTGTTCTGTTAAGCTATGTGACACCATGTGCTGTCAAAATGTCATTTTCTGTGACTTTGTACAAGCAAGTTATTTAGAAGATGTAGCATCTTAAATGTTTATCTTCCAACAATGCTACATGGAATAGGAAAAGAGAGGGCAAAAACAAGAAAAGAGGCAAGTGGTCTGCAGGTCCTGTAGTGGTGAGGGGTCATGTGACATATTGGCGCTCTATCTTTTTTCACCACCTCTAAGAGTAAAGGAAGCAGGTGATGATAGACCTTCAACATATACATGCAGATTTCTCATATCTGAGCATGATTTCTGTAGATAATCACAGGCTATTCCTGTAACAGTAACCAGCCTCAAGTCATGAGATTAACTCAGTAGATGTTGGTACATTGATGTGTAAAGGGGTGCAAACAGAACAAAGACAGCAATACCTCACAATTTTAACTTTCTTCCAGAAGTTTTCATCACTCCAGGATCATGATACTCAATAGTTACCACAGTCAACTTAATCTCTAGGAGAAGTCATAGCCCAGCTGATTCTGACCACACAGTCTTTGTTTCTAATATTTAGTATGCTGCTCTGTATTTCTGCTTTTATACATGCAAGAGCAAATGTACTTTTTTGTGTGTTCCTATTTTGAACAGGTATGTGATGTTAGCTTTCTGGTTTTCTAACTCTCTATGTTCTTCTATGAGGCAAAGTATTTCAAAAATCTCAGCATGCATAATCAGTCTGTGCTGTTCACAGGCTAGCCAGTGATTTCAAGGAATCATCTTGCCTCTTGCCTCCAGTAGTAGGATTGTAGACCTCCACCAACACTCTTGGGATTTCACAGATGCTAAGGCTGTAATCACAAATCCTTATTTTTAGGTAGTAGGTATTTCATCCACTGAGCCACCTCCCAGGCCCCCTTATTCCACGTACAATTTCAACAAGAATGTCCACTACTGAAGTGTTTGCTTTTATAATAGGGGGCCAAAATTCTATGTTATTATGCTGTAGAGGGCATGAGCTCCTTGTGCTCACAGATACACTCCTGGGAATCCAGAAATGCTAAACATGCAGGGTTGACTCTTCAAAGAAAGATATATGTAACTTGTTTTATACCAAGAATGTTGTGACTGGATGCAATTAATAGTATGGAGACCTGTGCTATCTGTGGGGCCAGGACACACATGAATTCCCCAGAGTATTTTGCTTATCCAAGACACTTAGTTCCTAGGCTTTCAAGCATTGTTTTTCAGTCAATAGAATCTATCCTTGTAGGAGATATCACATGCACTTTGCAATAGCCTAGGTATTATCTCTAGGACCAGGAAACACCTGACTCCCACAGACTTTTATGCCTATTTCAATTCCTCTCTTTAGACCTTATGCTTAGGGTTGTTTGTCAGTTAATAGAACCCACCTTTGTGGAAGAGAGCATATGTACTTTGTAAAATATTTCAATGTGAACATGTCTTAAACCTTGTTGTACACATGGTAATAAATTAATTACCATATGAAAACCTTTCCCCAAATTTGTGCTGTGCTTAAAAATGCCTAAAATAAACTGCCCAGACTCTAGAAATTTGAGTCAACAATGAAATATGAGTTGTATTAAACTGGATTTGCTTCTTGCCTCAAGTGCATATTACTCTATAGGCCCTGATGTTTGCAAATAGCCCCCACTATATCCCTTGAGGGAAAACTTGAATTCATGTGCACAAAATTGGATTTGTACATCAGCATAACAATGTATAAATTTATTGAAACTGTCACTGTTAAATCCCATAAGCAACATATGAACAATCAGAAAAATTAAAAGGACTTCAAATTTTAAATGTCTAGTATAACAGAATTCATACAGATATATTCTACAACTTTAAATATAATCAGTTACATTTGATCTATGTTGGGAAAAGTTATATGTCACCACTCATTGTTTAGTTACATGAGAAGCATCAGGCGGCACATTTGAGATTGAAGATATTATTCTTACATGTATAATCTGCATGCAGACTTTAGTCTGGTTTGGGAAATTCATTGAACAAAGAAGGTCTGACTTGTTTATAAAAACCATTTCTAAGATACAAATCAGTGTTTAAACCCTAGGTATTAAAAATGAAACATAATAATGTCATGATTCCTAATAGAAAGTGGAATAGAGAATGCAGAACACAAATGGGCTTTCAGAATAAGGTTTTAAACACAGAATGTGGAATTATCAAAAGGCATTAACAATAAAAATAAATAGATGGAATTTGAAGAAGTGTAAAAAACAGACATTAGATCATAAGTTTTCTATCTGATTCCACTGCTATATAAAACATGACAATTTCCAGTTGCTCCTATCAAATAGTTTGATAGCATTTAATTGGATGGGGCTCTCAAGAAATACAGATAATGATAAAAGAATAGAATCAGAGCAAGGAGAAATAAATTTTATTTAACAAGCTAATCACCAAACATACCAATAAAGTATGAACATAGTTGGTCTTGTTAGTCTGTTTATCATGGTCACAGTAACTTTTTTTTCAGAAATCTAAATTTTGCAATTTTGTTTTTTATTTAGCCTTTGTAGATTACACTATGTCACCAATAACTTGACAAATACATTGCATGAGATAGGGTAAACACAATCTGACTGAGTGTTTTTATGCACTGACTTAAATTAAATACAGATGCATAAAAGCACATACACATATTACAATACAGAAGTTTATAAATGCATAGCAATGTTCTTCTGTTTTTTGTCCACAATGTGCATACCCTTCCAAGGCATAAGGGATTAATAAAAAACCATGTATGGTGCTTTCAGTTCATGTTTTTAATCATATCAAGTTCTTATAAATTTCTCATCCAGGGAACACAGTGGTTGGATGCTATGGAATTGTGTTGCATGAGCAGAAAGTGACTCACAGCTGGGAAACACCGAGAGATTACTATGGTTGTATTTGCCAGGAACCAGGTAGGATTATTCAAGAACACCAGAAACAGTTGAAAGAGGCAGGTGATTATATAAAAGAACACAAAGGTAATCACCTGAAGAAGGAAAGTTTTGATAGCCTTGGAGTCAGTGGATGATCTTGGGAAAGTTTTGGTCCTGAGCATGTGTTGCATTCTCTACTTGTGCCTGTACAAGATAAGAACAGTTCATATGCTGGCCCAAACAATGTGGTCCTCATACACAGCACCCTTGAGAGGCAGGAACACACCATGTAGGATTTGGTCAGTTTTGTCAAGACAAACAAAGCATTATTCAAATTTTTGTATACTTTGCATGCTTTTATCTCCCAATTTTCAACTCATGTAGAGGAAATTAGAAATACTAGTGGGGACTTTCAGAATGCAACAAAAACACAGGAAGAAGTCAATGTGCTTGAATGTTTTGTCTTGAATCTCTGCCCACCTGGAATTGCCATGGCTGATGGTCTAGCCTTGGAAGACACTCATGAAACTGCTCCTATAAAGACATGCATCCCTGTCCATTTTGTGATGCTATAAGAGGAGCTTGTATCTAAAATTACAAAAGCTTTCAGTCCAAAATCTGTCATGGTGTAGGGCACTCCTTTACACAGAAGAGTTAAGAAATGCTCAATCATACCACAAGGGCACTTGCTCAGCTATGTTCATATCAGCATTATTTGTAATAGCCAGAAACTGGAAACAACCTAGATGCCCTTCAACTGAAGAATGGATAAACAAAATGTGGTACATATACACAATGGAATACTTCTCAGCAGAGGAAAACAATGACATCATGAGTTTTGCAGACAAATGGATGGATCTAGAAAAAATCATCTTGAGTGAGGTAACCCAGACTCAGAAAGACAAACATGGTATATACTCACTCATAGGAGGATACTAGATGTGGAACAAGGATGAGTGGACTGCTACTCACATCACTAGGGAGGCTACTTGGAAAACAGGACCCCAAGAAAGACACAGGGATCACCCAATGACGGAGAAATGAATGAGATCTACATGAACAATCTGGACATGAGTGGGGGTAATGAAGGGTGAGGGTCGAGGGAAAGAGAGCTTGGGGGAGCGGGAGATTGCAGCTGGATCAACAACAGAGAGGGAGAACAAGGAATAGGAGACCATGGTAAATGAAGACCACATGAGAATAGGAAGAAGCAAAGTGCTAGAGAGGCCCACAGAAATCCACAAAGATACCCCCACAACAGACTGCTGGCAATGGTCGAGAGACAGCCTGAACTGACCTACTCTGGTGATAGGATGGCCAAACACCCTAATTGTCGTGCTAGAAACCCCTTCCAATGACTGAGGATGCCAAGATCCACTGCCAGGCTCCAGGTGGAGCTCCAGGAGTCCAAATAGTGAGAAAGAGGTGGGTTTGTATGAGCGAGAATTTTTAGACCAAGGTTGCATAAAGCACAGGGACAAATAGCCAAACAAATGGAAACACATGAACTATGAACCAATAGCTGAGGAGTCCCCAACTAGATTAGTCCTTCTGGATCAGTGAGACAGTTGATTAGCTTGAACTGTGTAGGAGGCACCCAGACAGTGAGACCGGGACCTGTCCTTAGTGCATGAGCTTGCTGTTTGGAACCAGGGCCTTATACGGGGATACTTGGCTAAGCCTGGGAGGAGGGGACTGGACGTGCCTGGACTGAATCTACCAGGTTGAACTCAATCCTCAGGGGAGTCTTTGCCCTGGAGGAGATGGGAATGGCAGGTGAGCTAGGGGGAATGCAGGGGAGGGTGGCGGGAGGAAAGGAGAACAAGGGAAACCACGGCAGATATGTAAAATTAAATTAAATTATAAAATAAAATAAAGAAATTGGCTACAATCAAATAGTTCAGAATTCAGTCTGTGGAGTTCAGCTTGTACCTTGTGAAGTAAAGCATTAAGTAATTGTAAAAGACAGAAGAGTTGCCCAGAAGTCCAAATGTAGTCTGAGATAAGAAGATCATTCCTAGAGCCAGATTCTTACCTGTCATCCTGTAATTTCCTGATTTCTGAACCTAAGGATCATGCAGGGGAAGATGAGGCATGGGCTGAATTTCTGTCCGAACAAAATTTCACATTCTCTGTCCACAAAAGCTCCACTAGGAACAATGATTATTTGAGAAATTTGGAAGGTTTGAAGATGTTTATGTGGGTTTTAAAGCATGCACCCTTCACACAGAGCTGCCTCAGAGACAGGAGACTTGATAACTCCTGCACTATTCCATCTGTGAGCAGAGCATGACTTTACCAAGCACAGAGAAAATGACTTTAGCAGAGAGTGGTTACGGATTCATAAACTCATGCTCTGATTATAGGTACAACAAGGACTTGAACCTGGCTGAATGGCAATAGAGAAAACATGGAAAGATACAGTGCAGTTCCCTGACTGCTGCTCAGGTGGCTTCTTCAAACACAGCAGTGCAGGGTTTCCTTTGTGCTTACACATAGCTGCTCACCCCACATTGCTGCTGCTTTGACCTCTTTTTTGCATCATGTGTTCACATGAATGTAAAGTTCTATTTTCATGTCAATATAAATTATGAGTGAATATTTCCAGACACTATAGTGTGAAAGTAACCTGCCCCATAGTGAATCTTGCCCAACTTTGAGTTAATGCCTCTATAATTGCATGATTTCATAGAGACTTTCCTGGATCCATGAGAGAAACATAACTGTAATATGTCACAGAACTGTTAAAAACCATGTTATTTATTTTGGACAATAAATCAAATACATTTAAATATTGTGTGTTATAGAAATAATCTATCATCAGTCTCAGATCACACACCTAATTCCTGATGAATACCAGCAGAATACAAAAATATTGGCTATTAATGTAAGAGTGGAGAAAATTTTAATATAAAAGATGTCATGCAACAATGTTGTGTGAAAAAAATGAAATATAGGTGTCTAAACTGGGAATAGTTCAAATGTGGATTTTATTAGACTATTGCTAAGGATCATTTCCAGTTTACAGATGAATTTCAGGATGACAAAAAAGTCTTCCACTACCCTTTTCTATATATCCAGACTCATCACTTTCAAATTTTTACAACACAATGCTTTAATTTCCATGTGATTTCAATATTTTTAAAACTGACTGAAGGACACACCTCTAACAGCTGACATCAGATAGACAGCTTTTCCTTAACTCTCCTTACATACATTTACAGAGAAAATGACCTAAGGGACCCTATACCAATCACACTAGTTGAAGAGATTCAAACGTGTCCATTTGTTTTGTTTTACTTAAACTGATGTAAAAAATCTTCCCATGAACACATGTACAGTCATATGTGAAATAATTCCATTAATATTAGAAATTAGTGCTGGTTCTTATTCCAAGTAGAAAGCCATCATGCACACTACCAATGCCAATAAGAATATATTTCATAATTCTTATAATGCTAGTTAAATAGAAGATTATTAACATAATATTGTGTGTCCATGTGTATTTGTTTTGTTACACTCTTCTTCTGTATAACTTAAAACATTTAATTAGCAAATACTGCATATAGCAAGGCTATAATGGGAAGGTTGGGATATGTGATACTTTTAATTCTAATCACTACATTCACATTCAGTCATACATCTATCACCATTCTGCAAATAAGGGTTAAGGACAACAAAACATATACTTTATCATTAAACAATATAGATTATGAACATATTCATCCTCCTTTGTTCTTCTCATTCATACTCTTCATAACTGAAAGATTAAATCCTTTAAGGAGATTGGGAGACCACCTTAAACCACTGTTTTCTTTACCCCATGAGTTTGTCACTACAGAATGTATTAAATATTTGCAGAATCAGGAGTGTAAAGTATTTAGAACCCCATGTCTTTATTCTGACTGACCCTATTCCTCAGGGATGTTTCTCCTTCCTTGATAATTTTGACATACATGCAGGTTCTCTTTCAACTCCACTTTTGAAAGAGTCAGTAACGCACACTCTTGACACAGAATTTCCCTTACAAACTCTACTCACACATTGCGGTATGAGGCACATACACTAGTTTTTTTGTTTTGTTTTGTTTTGTTTTGTTTTGTTTTTCTGAATTACTGATCTCACTTCCATAGTCTTTCTGCCCAGGACTTGTGCTATATGGAAGCAGCCAATGCCTGAGATATGGCTGTGTGATTCCATGTCCTCCCCCCACCTCAGTCCTGCAATTATCATCTCTCATGTGAGGACAGCAAGTGTGCATCTATGTGGAAAGAAGTGTCGGGACCAGCTGACCTGTCCAACAGTACCAGAATAGGAGAGTGAGGATTAAGAAAGAAAAAGACAAGAGACAGAAGATAGAATAAGAAGGGCTCTCAATGAACACTGCAGCAGCCCCTAATTTATTTCCCAAAGCTATTTTTTACCCAAAGTAATAGGGACAAATGAACTTTTTACAATGGTTCAAGGAACAAACCAGTGTAAACACCTCCTTAGTTCTCAAAACATCTACTAACCATGCCTTTGGTCCTCTTATTTGGACTTGAGGAGCAAGACATCTAGTAACCATGCCTTTGGCCAAGCATCCTGCTGTTCAGCCTTGAGGAGGAAAACCAAACTGGAACTCTCATGTCTTCAGACAAGGCAGAATCAATCCACAAGCTTGAGTCACTGTGGACTCCCACAATTCCCCCATTTTTTATTTTCTAGAGGTCCCCCAACTCCTCAGATGATTTGCCTGTCTTAGGTTGCCTTTTTCAACCAACCAGTCTTACCCATCCTTAGCACAATAATTCCACGATTCATGCCCTGTCTTGGGTTGAAAAGTGGTGAAAAGGACTTAACTCTTATTTGACTGCCAGCCTCTGCAAAATTTCAAGGGAGGGTGCATAGCTTAATTCCATGTAGTTCTGAACCAACTTTCCACTGAAAGTTCACAAGTAACTTCATAATAATAGGCAAACAAATAATTATGCCTAGCAATACATATGATCCTATGGCTGCAATACCTCCTAATAAGGGAACAAAGGATGACCAAGATGGAATAGCCATTTATATTGGTTCAGGAGGTCTTCAGCAGTTTTAGTTGCATCAAAATACAACTTTGCCATTATAACCTCATCAAACCTAAGAACACATTAGCACCATGACAAATTCCTCTCAGATGATCTTTAAACTTTTCCCATCCAGTAGCACTTTCATTGTCAACAGAGGAGGTTACAAACATTATCAATTTAGCATCATAATTCTTGTATGATCATTAACAATGAACATATTATTGATTGAATTACAATTCTTATAACTTACCTTAAAAAGAGAGTACATTAACACAAACTAACATTTACACATTCAAGAGATAAGAAAATGTTCTTGTGGTGGGTGTGGTAGGATTAACTCCATAATTATGAACCTACATTTTCCCCTCTCCTAAAATTCAATGCATTGCTGTCACCAATTTACAAAGATACCTTTGAACTGTGCTTGTCCCTAAGTACCAAATATCATCAGCAAAACCTTTATCCCACCCTTCCTCAGCAGTTTGGGGGCCCTCTTCAGTACCTCCAATTCAGTATCCTGACCAGTTAGCACATATCTCTGAATTCCAGTTACATTTTACTGAAGAGGGTCTTTAGCCATCTATTGCCTCTATAATAGTGAGCAATTGCTCTAACGAATCTCTTTCCCACAGAGGGGAAATCTCTGAGGCACCTGTTGTCCAGACCTTCTATTTCCTCTGGGCAACAGCAGGTGAACACTATACTGGGAAAAGTGTCCTCCGCTTTCAAAGATATAGTGTGGATAAATGGACAAATATCCCGTCACAGGCTCATTTTTGAAAATACAGATAGATGTTCTTCAGCCATACACAGAATAATTAAAATTCACAGAGGTCTGGGAAATCTATGCAGCAGGTTTGTCAAGAAGTAGCGGATCATAACCACCATCATTATCTGTGGTATTGTCTTGTGTCCCTCAATATAATGTGCCTCCCGTAAAATAAAATTTGCCTGGAGATTAGAGGAAAAAGGTAGCCACTATATAGAAGTCACACAATAGTAGCACACACCTTTAATCCCATCACTTGGGAAGCAGGGTTCTGTCTAGAACTATGTGAGCTCAAGGCCACACTGGGAAGAGAGCCAGGCATGGTGGCTCATGCCTTAAATTCAAACACTAGTTAACTGTGGAGTTTGAAAGTCTGTACATACAGACAGGAAGTGACAGAGCTGGTTAAGAACATGAAGTGATGTAGCTGGACAGAGAGCGCAAATCAGATGACATAACAGCAAGCATATAGGCATGGGTAGATAGGAAATCTCATATTTTGGAAGCTACAGAATTTTTGAGGTAAGTTTACCTGTGGCTTTCTCTATTTCCCTGATCTCTCAGGTTTTCACCCATATATTTGGCTCTGAGTTTTTTCTTTGATAAGACTTTGCAGAAATTCATCTACAGTAATCTGCTTTCTTTTTTCAGAATACAGGATGTAATACAGGTGGAACAAGAAGATAGGTTTAGTAAATCTCACTACAACTCCTTTGGGGGGGGGGACATTAGCAACCACAGTATCACCGGGTCTGGCATTCCTCTCTTCTGTATACCACACCAAGTGTTCATGCAGGCAACACGTTTCATTTTTCCTGTGAAAAAGAACAAACATGCTCTCAGATCCATATCAAAACAGGGGCAGGGCCCTTCCATAACCCAGTGCAAGGATCCTTCCATTTCACCTGAGCAAAAGTTGCTTGAGTGTCATCAGGCCAAAATGTATGCATGGCAGATTGCTCATGGTTATCCACATTGATAAAAGGTAAAGAGGGCATGATTCAGTGCATTATGTGGTGACTGAGGCTGTATCTCCCCATTTTTAAATATTTGAAGTTGTATCTTGAGCCTGTCATGGGCTTATTAAGCAATATATTGTTCTTGAGGATTACAAGGAATGCCTGTTTATGCTCAATTTTCCATTGGTAACAAAATTATTGAAATGTTTTACTAATATATCCCAAATCATTATCCATTTTTATAAGTTTAGGAATCTACATATATGCAAAATATTTTAAGCTATGAGTTATCACATGCTTGGTGGCTTCCCCAATTTGTCTGATGGCCATCAAAAGCCTTGAAAAGGTACTGATTGCCACATAGACATATTTTAATTCGACAAATTCTGTCGCATTAGTAACATCAATTTGCCATAAATGATTGGGAAGAAGGCCTTGAGGATTTATCCATATAGGATACAACTGTGGGCACATATCACATTACTTAACAATCTGAGAAGCAACTTCCCTGGTAGGGACAGAAGTTTTTATTAAACTTCTGCTATTCTGATGATGAAGGGTATGTGACTGTTGAGTCACTTCTACAAGAGACAAGGCAATCATCTGTGTTAATTTATCAGCTGATGCATTACCATCAGCTAGTGGATCAAGAATATTGGAATGAGCCCTAATATAACCCACAAAGTATGGCAAGTTTCTTTGACTAATAACATCTTGTATTTGCTGAAACAGCATACTAACCTGACCATTAGGACTTCGAAACCAGGGAACAGTCTCTGTAACTTGAAGGGCTCTAGAAATAATGACTATCAGTATATAAATTAAATGAGCTATTTACAAAAATGTGGAAAACCATAGCTACAGCTCACAATTCTAGTATCTGAGCTGAAACTGGAGCTGTTTGTAATACATAAACTTTGCCACTAAAAACATAAGCAGCTCTTTCATTGGAGTTATTTCTCTTCCAAAATATCACCTAGAATCTATCCAGCTTTTCTATACTAAACAAGCTACTGCTTCATAATAAGAGTACAACACTTGGGCTTGGGAAACAACTAGATTCGACCACAACAATGGCCTAATTTGCCATAACACAGATGTTGAAGTATATCGTGTAGGAAGCACACAGGTTTCCTATAGTTTCCCACAGTCAACATAGCATACTTGCTGGTGTTGAATGGCATGCTCCACCTGAGCCAGTACTTGTCTAGCAGCATCCATAAGATATCTAGGGGAATTAGGATTGCTTTCCCCTTAAGAATCTCATGGAGGGGGTCAAGATCTTTTATAGGCAACTTCAAATAGAGCTATAACATTTGAACATCCCATAATATTTTTTGAAAATCTTTCAAAGTTTGCAAGCTATCTTTCCTAATTTCCAATTTCTGAGGATTAATATCCTTAGGATACAATATATGTCCCGAATATTGAAAAGGCAGTTGTCTTTGCACTTTCTCTGGGACAATTAATAACCCTGCATGGACAAGGCCCCACTGAAGCTGTAGATATGTTACAAGCAAAACTCTTTATTTTTATGGGCAAGCAAAATACCATCTTTAGAACGCAGTGGATTCCCCTGGGCACCCTTCTTTGATTTACATTCATTAGCCCAATGTTTCCCTCTCTTGAATCCACAACAGGCAATGCCCTCCTGACAGGTAAGCATTGGTCATCTGTTTCCAACCCCTGGATGGCAAAGATTCTATCAGTCACTGGTAACATTTGCAATCCTGTAGTTGGAAGTTTTCGTGTGTCCCTCCTGTCCTACAGTCACTGGGACAAGTAAACACACAGAGACTTATATTAATTATAACTGTTTGGCTGTTTGCTCAGGCTTATTACTGACTAGCTCTTATACTTAAATTGACCCAAAATTCTTGGTTATGTTTAGCCAAGTGGCTTGGTACCTTTTCTCAGTTCTGCCTTGTCATCTTGCTTCCTCTGTGTCTGGCTGGTGACTCCTGACAGCCTTCCTCTTCCCAGAATTTTCCTCATCTGCTCACCCTGCCTATACTTCCTGCCTGGCTACTGGTCAATCAGCATTTTATTTATCAACAAGTCAGAGAAACACATATTCACAACATGCAGAATGATATCCCACAGTAAAATCCTTGCACATTTTCCCCTCTGCTAGCTGCTCATTTAACACTAGCTTGCAGGGGGGGGGGACGCATGACTAAGGGTGAGGGTTTGCCATGTTTCTGGAGGACTTTGCATCATAGCAGACACAGGCAACTCTTCTACTTTGATTGTTGGCCCCCCAGGCATATGTAATCCAGCCCTTGCCGTAGAAAGAGGAGTGCTCTTCTAAGCAGAGCAGACCTGCAGAGTTTCCATTTTTTTGTGAAAGGGAAACTGCTAATCTCTCAACCCCTTCAGCTCCACCTTAGTCTCATCATCAAATTTCCTCTTCTCAACATATGTAGTCAAAAGCAGAGGAGGTGAAAACTCATTATGCTGGTTAGTGCCCTCTTCCTCAAGCTCAGCTTCATCACCAGGATTGAACTGATCATCATCAAACAGTTTTGTAAAGGAGTCTGCGTCTAGTTTCTTCTCTGGTGTCATGGAGTGTTTTGTTTCACTTTTAACCTGAATTTCAGGGGGAAATACCTTCTGCTGTTCATGACACAATTTAAAAGTGTCCCTGATAAGTGCCCATAGAATAAGTGTATCCACTGTGACCTTTCCAGGCCCATGCTCATTATAATGCTGTTGGATTTTGACTCCCAACTATTCCCCATGTGTCTGTGTCTAAGGTCCCATGCTTGGGAACCCAAGGGCACACCTAATGTACAAACTTTAAAAATTTCTGTACTGGCTGCTGGCCTACTTTATCTCCTCTGACTTTTAAATTATATTTAAGCAAATGTATAAACAGCTGTCTAATATTACCCTGCCCCATATTTACAATTTCACTCCTAAGTTACTCACTGCACTTCCACTTTAATAATATCTGAGTGC
This sequence comes from Peromyscus eremicus, assembly GCF_949786415.1. NCBI lineage: Eukaryota > Metazoa > Chordata > Mammalia > Rodentia > Cricetidae > Peromyscus > Peromyscus eremicus. The sequence goes on along the minus strand of NC_081416.1, from coordinate 189,381,265 downwards.
TGCGTTCACCTGAGTGCCCTTCATGAAGCCCCCTGTTTTCAGATCCCCTGTTTGGGCACCACATGTCAGGACCAACTGACCTGTCCAACAGTACCTGAAAGGGGGAGTGTAGATTAAGAAAAAAAAAGATGAAAGACACAAGATAGAATTGGGAGGGCTCTCAATGAATACAGCAATAGCCCCAAATTTATTTTGCATAGCATTTTATATACACAAAGCAAGGGGGGAAAGACTTCCTTACTGTGATTCAAGAAACAAACAAGCATAAACTCCTCCTTAATTATCAAAATATCTAATGACCATAGCTTTGGCCAAACATCCTGTTATTTGGCCTTGAGGAGCAAAAATAAAAATAATAATAATTAAAAAAACTCTGTGACATTAAGATGGAATGAGTCCAAAAGCTGGAGTCAGGTTGGCTCCCATAAGTATGTCCTTATCATTCTCTCATTTTCCTCAGGATCTATTGTAAAGTCATCCTTTTCATATCTAGCTTCATTAATTTAGATATTCTCTCTCATTTTGTTGACTGATTTGTCTAAGGCCTTGTCATCTTCTTGATTTCTCTGAGGAAACAACTTTTCATTTCTTTTAATTCTTCATTTGGTTTATGTTTTTGCTGTTTGTTTCTATATCATTGATTTCATCCTTGATTTTCACTACCTGATTTTTCAGTCCTCTTATTTTTTTTTTTTTTTGTTTTTGTTTTTCGAGACAGGGTTTCTCTGTGTAGCTTTGCGCCTTTCCTGGAACTCGCTTTTGAGACCAGGCTGGCCTCGAACTCACAGAGATCCGCCTGGCTCTCATTTCTTTTTATCTACTATTTTCAAGTATTGTTTTTCTAGAGATTTCAAGTGCTATAAGTATTATAATTATTAATGAGAAATCACTACAGTAGTTTTATGTAGGCATTCAGTGCTTTGAACTTGCCTCTGAGAACTGCTTTCATTGTGTCCCATTGTTTAGATACGCTGTGTTTTCATTTCCATTCTTGGGTGCTGTCTTGATCCACTGTTCCTTCATCAGTGAGTTGTTCACCTTCCATGAGTTTGTATATTTCCTGTTGGTATTGCTTTAATTCATGATGATGGGATAGAGTCTAGGGTATTTTTTTCAATTTTCTTATAACTATGGAGAATTGTTTATTTTTTTTCATTTTTCTTTATTAAGAGATTTCTACTCACTTCACATACAACTCACAGATGCACCCTATGCCCTCCTCCCAAAACCAGTTCTATCTCCCAAGCCACACCACACCCACACATCTCTAAAATCAAGGTCTCCCATGGGGAGTCAACAGAGCCTAGCACACTGAGCCTAGCCATGTCCAAACCCCTTCCCACTGCATCAAAGCTGTGCAAGGCATCACACCCCAGGCACAGGATTCACAGAAGCCTGCTCATGCACCAGGGATAGATCCCAATTCCCCTGCCTGGGTGCCCCCCAAACAGTTCAAGCCAAACAACCATCTTCCGTATCCTGAGGGCCTAATCCAATCCCATGGTGGCTCCACAGCCACCAGTCCACATTTCGTGGTTGTCATATCTGCACATCCACCCATCATGATCTTGACATCCCTCGCCTGCAGAATCCCTCCTCTCTCTCATCAATTGGATTCTCAGAGCTCAGCCTGGTGCCTGGCCGTGGATCTCTACATCTGCCTCCATCAGTCACTGGACAAAGGCTCTATGATGACAGGTAGGTTACTCACTAGACCAGTCACCAGAGTAGACCAGTCCAGCCACCCCCTAGGCCACTGCCAGCAGACCAAGATGGGGTAATCCTGGTGGATTCCCGAGAGCCTCCCCAGCACCATGCCTCTTCCTATTCCCATGATGACGTCATTTATCATGGTATCTTCCTCCCTGCCCTCCCACTCTGTTAATGTTCCAACTTGACCCTCCAATTTCCCAATATTTTCATCCCCTGTCCTTGCCCTCTTCCACCCCCCACATCCAGTCAGCTCTTGTGGATCTCCTCCACTTCTCCTTCTGAGGGTCATCCATGTGTCCCGACTAGATTCTTTCCCCGTTAGCTAGCCTCTCTGGAGTGGTGGATTGCAGTCTGGCCATCCATTCCCTCACATTTAGTATCCACTATAAGTTTGTTTTTTTGTTCTTCTGCATCTGGGTTACCTCACTCAGAATGATATTTTCTAGTTCCATCCATTTGCCTGCAATTTTCATGATATCATTGTTTTTTACTGCTGAGAAGTATATATGTGCCACATTTTCTTTATCCATTCTTCAGTTGAGGGGCATCTAGGTTGTTTCCAGGTTCTTGCTATTACAAATAATGTTGATATGAAAATAGTTGAGCATGTATCCTTGTGGTATGATTGAGCATTCCTTGGGTATATGCCCAAGAGTGGTATAGCTGGGTCTTTAAGAAGACTTATTCCCAGTTTTCTGAGAAACCACCATACTGATTTCCAGGGTGGTTGTACAAGTTTGCATTCCCACCAACAGTGGAGGAGTGTTGCCCTTGCTCCACATCCTCTCCAACATAAGCTGTCTTCAGTGTTTTTGATCATAGCCATTCTAACAGGTGTAAGATGGTATCTCAGAGTTGTTTTGATTTGCATTTCCCTGATGACTAAGGATGTTGAGCAATTCCTTAATTGAATTTCAGCCATTTGAGTTTCTTCTGTTGAGAATTCTCTGTTAAACTATGTAGCCCATTTTTTAATTGGATTGTTCAATATTTTGAAGTCTAGCTTTTTGAGTTCTTTATACATTTTGGAGATCAGCCCTCTGTCAGATGTGGGTTTGGTGAAGATCTTTTTCAATTCTGTAGGCTGTCGATTTGTCTTAATGAATGTGTCCTTTGCTCTACAAAAACATCTCAGTTTCAGGTGGTCCCTTTTATTTTTAAATTTACTTTTTTTTTTTGTTTTCAAAATGTGCACTAGCTTTTATTAAGTATGGGCATTAGTATACCCGTTATCATAAAAAGTCACTGTATGTAGATATTTTACATTGATCTCACAGCAGTAATATTTTTTAATTTAATTTTATTTTATTTTACAATACAATTCAGTTCTACATATCAGCCACGGATTCCTTTGTTCTCCCCCCTTCAGCCACCCTCCCCTTCCCCCCCCCAGCCTATCTCTTATTCCCACCTCTTCCAGGGCAAAGCCTCCCCTGAGGACTGAGATCAACCTGGTAGACTCAATCCAGGCAGGTCCAATCCCCTCCTCCCAGGCCGAGCCAAGTGACCCTGTATAAGCCCCAGGTTTCAAACAGCCAAATCATGCAATGAGCACAGGACCCGGTCCCACTGCCTGGATGTCTCCCAAACAGATCAAGCCAATCAACCGTCCCACCCATTCAGAGGGCCTGATCCTGAAGGGGGCCCTTCAGCCGTTGGTTCATAGTTCATGTGTTTTCATTTGTTTGGCTATTTGTCCCTGTGCTTTATCCAACCTTGATCTCAACAATTCTTGCTCATATAAACCCTCCTCTTTCTCACTAATTGGACTCCTGGAGATCCACCCGGGGCCTAGCCATGGATCTCTGCATCCAGTTCCCTCAGTCGTTGGATGGGGTTTCTAGCAAGACATTTAGGATGTTTGGCCTCCCCTCACCAGAGTATGTCAGTTCAGGCTGTCTCTCGACCATTGCCAGCAGTCTATTGTGGGGGTATGTTGGTGGATTTCTGTGGCCCTCTTTAGCACTTTGCTTCTTCCCATTCTCATGTGGTCTTCATTTATCATGGTCTCCTATTCCTTGTTCTCCCTCTCTGTTCTTGATCTAGCTGGGATCTTGGTATCTATCCTTGATGTAAAGGCATGTGTCCCTAATGTAACAGAGGAATGGATTCTATTTTCACATCCATTCTATCAATGTGGGTATTTTTTATTGTGGAATTGAAATCATTGAGATTGAGAAATAGTAATGACGAATGATTGTGGATTTCTATTATGTTGTTGTTGTTATTGGGGTGTTTGTGTTAGTAGTGTTGGTTTTGTGTGTGTGTGTGTGTGTGTGTGTGTGTGTGTGTGTGTGTATGTGCATTTTTATTCTTTTAATTTGCTTCTCTGGAATTATTTATTTCCTGTGTTCCCTAGGGTGTGATTAACCTCTTTGGGTTATATTATTTCTCTAGTGACTTTTGTAGGACAATATTTACAGACAGCTATTTCTAAAACTTAGTTTTATCATTGAGTATCTTGTTTCGTCCATCTATGGTGACTGAAAATTTTACTGGGTATAGTAGTCTGGGTTGGCATCAAAGGTCTCTTAGAGACTCTATGATATTTGCCCATGACTTTTTGACTTTTAAAGACTTCCCAGGGAAGTCAGGTGTTAGGCTCTGCCTTTGTGTGTTAATTGTTTAGTTGATTCTTTTCCATTTCAGCTTTTAATATACTTCTTTGTTTTATATATTCAGTATTTTGATTATTATGTAGCAAGTGAAATTTTCTTTTTGGTCCAGTCTATTTGGTGTTCTGCTTGCTTCTTATATTTTATTCATTTGTTTGTTTTTCATGACATTGCTAATCAGTGTTGTTTTGGTGCCTGTCCTGGATCTTGCTCTGTAGACCAGGCTGTCCTTGAATGGCAATATTCCACACTAAATTTTATTGTGTCCTCTGTTTAATCACACTCAGACTCTTGTACATGCTCATGTTTCATTGCCAAACTGTAGTTATATTTTGTAGTAAAGTGTGGTCTATTTGGACTGTTATTGGTTACAGGAAAGAAACCAAAAGTGTAAGTATAGAAGAAACACTGGAGGTTCTCACAGCTCCTGACAAATGACAGCCTCAGTAGCAGGTGCTGTGACAGGCCAACTCTACCATGTCTGTAGCTGTCAGATACACCACTGTTGCCCAAATCTCTTCAAAACTACAGATGATGACCACATCAGAGTTCTCTCTATTTCTTCTACCTTTCCCAAATCCACAAAAGCATAAAATGAGAAAGAACATAAAGACACTGAGATACTTGTCTTCCTGATGACAACCATATGACCGGGGGATGGGGAATAGCACATATTTTTTAACTTGCCTTCAATTGATGCAGATGGTTATAAACACTGTTTCTTTCTTCTTTTGGTAATTTATATTTCTTCAACCAAGATCTCTCTGTGATATTTGTTAATGTATTTAGCAGTTCCATAATTCCTGGGACTAAACATTCTTCTATCAAGGCACTATGTACCCTCCAGTTCTGCATACTGAATTATCTGAGATACCCAGCCAACCTCTGAGTCCACCACCACTTTCACCTAGCTTAAGAAGAATGGTATCTTCTGTCTCAAGTGAGAAGCCAAAGGGACACTGGAACTAACCTGGAAAGGGCCCTACAAGGTGATTCTCTCCACTCCTCTCATGTTGAGAGTAGGTGCTAACACCATAGAGACACCACACCCAGATAAAGAAATGGGAAGCCACAGAAGCTGCTCTCAAATCGACTGTGTCTGGAATATGGCCTCATTAATCATAAGGTTTCCTAGGTCCTCAGGCTCCTTCATTTCCTGCCCTTATACCTCTTCCTGAATCTTGTGTTTTCACTGTGGGTATGAACACAGGATCATGGTCCAAACCGCACTCCTCCAAGGCTGGACTTGAAATTGAGGAAGATAGTAACATGGAAGGTATTAGCTAGTGTTGCTACAGACCAGCAGACTTTATCCTATCTTAACCATTACTTGCTGATAACTACTTTAAGTGTTTGGTTGTATTGGAGAAATGAAGGTTGTTGGAGTTTATTTTTCAGATAGGAATACAGAGTTTACAGTTCCATGCATGCCTTGTGTCTTTGTACCCTGGTTGCCAGAAATAAGTGACAATGGAAGAAAGAGCTCAGAATCATGATGGAGTTAGGAGTAGAGCCACTTTCACTGCTAATACACATGAGGAAAACATGCAAAGTGACTTTCTCTGTGTGAGTTATGCTTCAGAAAATTGATAGTTATATCTCTTTATTGCTTTTTTTCAACTCTGGAAAAAATGTACATATTTTACATGTATTTGTAGTGTTTTCCAAAACTATATCCTCTAAAAGATAATAAAACTATGTATTCCTATTATTAAAAAGCAATGTTGATAAATATTTGTCAGTCCAAGTTAGGGAATATGTTTAAAAATATTGACATTTTATAATTAATGTCCTCTCCTGAAAGTTTCATGAACACAACTGCTTAAATATGATATGAATGAGGAAAAAATAATAGACACCAAAGGGGCTGGGAGAAACATCAGAAGGTCCTAATCCTAAACAAAGAGCTAGAGACAACGAAGGAGTGCCAAGAGCCAGAGAAATAATCTTCTACAAAGAAGAGCAAACCAATCAAACATCAAATATCAAATGGTCACCCTCAAAAATATACAGTGCAGTAGCTTTATATATTCTGATCTGTCTGTATTTAGAAATATATATATATATATATATATATATATATATACATACAGATATAGATGCATGTAACAGTTATTTTTTTTACTTTTTTGATTAATCTTGAAATTTATATTTTTTATTTTCTTTTTTCTATATAATTTAATATATAATTTTTTATTAATTTTTTTTCCTTTAACATACCAACCTGTTTCTCCTCCATCTTCTTCTCCCACTCCCCTAACCTACCCCCATTCCACCCCATCCCCTCTTCATAGAGAATAAGGCCTCCATTGGGTAGTCAACAACTGTTGCTGTTAACAACAATATTTTAAACATCTCATGAATATGAAAGGGAGGAAGCAGAGTTATGTGAGAAGGTCTGGAGGTAATGAAAGAAAAGAGAAATTCTCCTGAGGCATGAGTGTGCATATTATATTTTCAAAAATAGATGAAGTAATAAAAAATTAAAACAAGCATCCCAATAAAGATATTTTAGAATAAACTACAAGAAAATACTTTTGAATAAGATGTGTGAAACTTCACACAAAAGGGTATATATTTATAGTAGAAGAGAAAATCTCTTAACATCCAAATTGTGAAACATAATACTCATATGATACATAAATTTATATCAAATTATTAATGTAGGAAATGTTTGTATTTTGGGGAAAATCTACTTTGACATATCAAGTCAAACACATTTTTAAGTAAATGGGAGGGATTTGCTCTTCATCACATATATACCTAGAGATAATGCCAATTTTAATTTGGAAGGATAACATCCACTATATATAACAGGATTTGACATATGGAAGAAAATATGGCTCACCCAGGGCAAAAACCTAGCACTGAGTATGGGAGGAGTTTGATCCAAACACAAACATGGTGGGAGGTTAAGTTGTCCTTCCACAGATGATCTCTCACCTGCATGTAAGACCTGAGGCATGAGTGTGCATGGACACACAAAAAAAAATGTAGTAAAAAATGCTTTAAAATTCTGTATCATGTGCATTCCAATAGACGAAGTCATGTTGCCTAGAAAAGATAACTTATATTAATCTGAAAGTCGGTATAAAATTTTAATGTTCATATATCATATTATCTGAACAGTTATCATAGTCTTAAAGTGAAATCCATTTAGTAATTTTAAACACACAGAAACCAATGTAGTGGAGTGAAGTTCTTGCCCACAGCTTATTTGTTTTTTAGTCTTGGTAAGTAAGATGAGTATTTCTAGGCATGTAAAAATTCAGAAACAATTGAAAAGAGACAAAGAAACAGAGGCTCAAAGACAGATGAAACCTTCCCTTTTGAACATACATATGCACTCTCAAACTGTAATAAAGGATGCAATCAGAAGCCCTACGAAATGATGTTAGTTTTCAGATATGTACACTTTTTTTTAAGAAATCATTTATTTTTCTTTCGCTTGTTTCTGACTTAGAACTCCTTGTCTTATTTTTTAAATAAAGATTTATTTATTTATTACGTATACAGCATGTATGACTGTAGGTCAGAAGAGGGCACCAGATCTCATTACAGATCGTTGTGAGCCACCATGTGGTTGCTGGGAATTGAACTCAGGACCTCTGGAAGAGCAGTCAGTGCTCTTAACCTCTGAGCCATTTCTCCATCCCCCCAGATATGTACACTTCTTGTACCCCAACTTGTATGAAAAAAATTAGGCAAGTTTGTCCAATGGTAGATTTTGAGAGAGAAAAGGAAAAAAGGAAAAACAAACATATTGATCTTTTATAGTAACAAAAATATTTCCCTACCACAGACTTAGTTTGATTTTATTTCTGACTTAATACAAAACAGCGCTACATGGCCACAGTCATGTCAATGTGTCTTACAAACAAACCCATCAAAATGAGATTTAAAAAAATTATTAAAAATGCATGGAACAAACATGTAAAATGGTAAACAAGTCTGAGAGTAAAAGATTAACAAATAAATAATTTAATTAAAAAAGAGCCTTGCAGACAGGCAGAGATGTTTACACAAAGAAGTATTCCAACCTTCTAAGTCTGACACTCTTACTGCTAAATCAGTGGCATCTAACACATGCAAATTTGTGACCCTACCATCACATCCTTCCATAGGAACAGCTTTTGGTGGCATCACCTCTTGTCATAAGAGTACATCTAGAATTCTGAACTGCCCTGAAGAGGCAGGTCAAACTGTGATAAAACCATCTTCCCTCTGAAGATGTAACATGAAAAACATGTGGCTGTATAGGCATGGCCAAGTAAGATCACAAGATTACAACTATCATATTTGGAAACTATAATTACTAAACAAGTAACCTTATTGTATCATCTTTGAGAAAAGAAAATAAAAGAAGACTAACAAACAATTAAATAAGGACTTTTGGATTGGAGAAGGGTTTTTCCTCATAAAAACAGGAATTTTAGAGGTTTGAATACATATATCACCTGGGTCACTTGTAACATGAAATCTGAAACAGCATAAATGAACAACAGCACTTACTGTATGTGAAGGTTGGTGAAATAGCACAGCAGATTAGGATGTGGAACTTTGTTACCTATGTAGATAGTATGAACAGGGAAAAATACACCAATGGTTACATCTCCTTCATGGTGAAAGTCTTCTTTGATTCTGAAATAACACTCAGAGGAGCTATAGGTATATGCATGACTGTGATTAAACAAGATCCTGAAAATAATAACCAAAAGAAAACATCCCACCAACACACATGTCTGCTCAGACATAAGTCTGATTGATCCAGATCTCACAGTGTCCTGCAGATTTATACTTAGCTCAAGTGTTTGTGACCCTATGTGCTTCTAACTTTGTTGATGGATGAGGCTGTCACAATAATCCAGAGAGCTGTCATACTGTGAGCACTTTCTTATAGCTCCTCCACTGCCACTGCGAATTCTGAAACTCTTTCTACCCTTGGGCTCTGCATCTAAGGCCCTATATTCATGTGAAAAACAAGCTGGAAAGTATGTTTATAGATTTTCTTCTGCACCTGTAGGCAACGTGATTTCATCTAAAACAACAGACAGTAAGAGCTCAGGGATGAACTCCTCTTTGGATAATTTGGTCACAAGAATGAAGCAAGAAACTATCATATGAAAACAACTGAGCTTGTTGTAAACAGGCTACATTAGATGATGACGTTCCAAGTGTAGTGGGAAAGAGAGGATCAAAATCCCATGATGGATGAAACCCACCAGAATGATTGAGACATCGTGATTTACAAAACCAAAGGAAACAGGTGGATTCTCCCTTGTTTAGAGTCTGTGTATCAGAGTTCCTTTCCTTCTATAATACATCCAAACATGAAGATCAATGTAATGTCCACACCTGATACAATCCATTTACTTCTCGTTTTGAGAGAATTAATGGTCCTACTAAATTATTCCATTCGAAATGAGCTAATTAATTCAGAAGTGAAATTTCTTGTTCAGGTTCTGGACTTTGAGCTACTGCTCAACGGCTGTCCTAGTTAATCCTTAGTAAACCATTGAGTAGATAATTTGTTCTAATTCATACCTTGGGGTTTACCAGCTACTTACCCTATTGTGAAAATATGAGGGTGATGGGAAATCCTTCTCTTTTCTGTATAAAGCATAATAATTTAAAAGCCTCTAAATGAATCCTTCATCTAATAAACCAAATGAAGCTGTGATGAGGAGGGCTCTATTTCCTAGTTCACAGCATAAGGTAACTCAGTGAAAGTACTTTGTATTATGTTGTATTAATGAATGGATGCTGCAACCCATATATAAGCTTCCTGAAGAATGGATGAAAGAGTGGGTGAATAAAAGCCCACAGACACTAATCTGAAGATTGATAACCGTTACTATTTCTTTCGGAGTCATGTGCAGTAGAAGGCAGACTGAAACATCTGAAATCATCCAGTTGGTAGTGAAAGTAGGAAATCCTTCCATCACCTATACACAGAAAAATATCACTTGTGCATCATGAATATAGAAAGAAAAATGAGCTGAGATAACTAAACAGGGTATGTGGATGCTATGTATTGTCCTGTAAGGGATGTGCTACTTAGGCACAACACTCTTTGGACTTATCACTTAGATCCCATGATGTGCTGGCTTTTGGTTTAGCACATAGTATTTTACTTTATGTTTTGTTGTTACATTTTAGAAGCTCATTCTTTTCTAATGAGAGAAAAAAATCAAGTGGCTCTTAATATGAGGGAACACTGGGTGGAACTGGAATGAGTGGAGGAAAGGAAAGCTATGATTAGGATATATTGTATGAGAAAAGAATGTGTTTTTAATAAAAGTTGGAAAATTAAAAAGATGAAAGCAAAATACTTTCATCTTAATGGACTAGATACTTATTCTTTTTATGGATTTGCCTATCTGGACATAATGCACATGTCAAAACTAACATCTAGTACCTTAATGAACACCTTATACACCATCATGGTATTCCACACAACATTACTTGTGTGTGTGTGTGTGTGTGTGTGTGTGTGTGTGTGTGTGTGTGTGCGTGTGTGTGTGTGTGTGTGTGTGTGTGTATTTTTTGTTTTTAAATCCCAATCAATTTTCCCTCCCTCCCCTCTTCCCAGACCCTCTGATCTTCCCACTCCCCTAACACACCCTTCCAGTACTCCTCCCCTGTTTCTCTTCAGATACATGTGGACCTCCCATAGATATCATCCAGCCATGGTATATAAAGTTGCAGTAAGACTGGGCATTTCCTCTTCTATTAAGGATAGAAGAGGCAAACCAGTAGGAGTAATGTGTCTCAAAATCAGGCAATGGAATCAGAGACAGACCCTCAACCCACTGTTAGTACTCCCACAAGAAGACTAAGCTACACAACTGTAACATGTATGCAGATGGATTAGATCAGTCCCCTGCAGGACAGTACTGGAAGAGACAACTGGAGTCTGGGGCATCCCTGTGATGATCTAGAAACCTAGAGCAATGGAAACTCTCAGGAATCAACGACAGTGTCCCTATCTAATCCTCCTAGCAATAGGGAGTATGGAGCCTAAATCAGCCATCTCCTGTAACCAGACAAGAATTTCAGGGAAGGAACTGGGACACCAACAAAGCATTATTTTTTACCAACAAACTCTCTTCATAGGCAGAGAATTAAAACTTTAGGCCCATATTCAAGGAATCCACTAGGCTTAATATGGTCTCCACCTTATTTGTGTTAGGTCTTCTGTGAAATTCTGTACTAAAATATTTGGTACTGAGGCTTTTTTTTTATTTTTACTTTTTGGTTGGGAGAGCTCAAATGACTGCTTCTGTTACACAAGGAGTTATAATTCTCTTTAAACTATTTATGTGATGTTGATTTAACTTTGGTAAGTGGTAGGCACTGAGAAAATTATCTATGTATTTTAATGTCCAAGTTAAGTGGAGACAAGGTATTTAAAATATGTCCTTTTGATTCTCTGGATACCCTTGGTGTCTGTTTTTATGTCATCTTTTCCTTTTTATTTTTTTCTAATTTGGGATTATTTTCTCACCAAATTTAATTAGTTTGGGCAAGGGTACTTCAATTTTATTGATTTTGTCAAGGAAACATCTTCTGTTTCATTGATTTTGAGATATATATTTGTTTTTGTTTCTATTTATAGATTTAAGCCGTGAGTTCAGTTATTTCTTGCTGTCTAATTTTGGGCATGATTTCTTTTTTTCTCCAGATTTCATGTGTGCTGTTTTGTTAGTAGTATGAAATATCTCTTCTTTTTTCATGTAGACATTTAGTGCTATGAACTCTCCCCTCAGAACTCTCTTCACTCTTTCCTGTGCTCAATATTGGTATGCTTTGTATTCATTGTCATTGAACTTTAGAAAGTCTTTAATTTATGTCTTAAGCTATTTTTCATTTAGTGATGAGTCCTTTATTTTCCATGGGTTTGCAAAGTTTCTCCTGTTTCCTTTTTTGTTGATTCCTGATATAAGCATGGTTTTCAGAGGGGATGCATGGTGCTATTTCATTTTTTCTTGTATCTATTGAGACTTGCTTTGTATCCGAGTATGTGGTTAATTTTGGAGAAAGTTAAATGAGCTGCTGCAAAAAACGTATTATATTTTTTGTGCATGTTTGAGTGAAACGTTTCGAAAGTCACTCTTAGGCCCATTTGTTTTTTAATATCAGCAAGTCAGCACTTTTCTGCTTAATTGTACCCTGAATTGCAGGACCACTGATGAGAGTGGAACATTGAGTCTTCCTCAATGTTTGAGGGTCAATATGTCATTTAAGATGTAGATTGTTTTATTTATGTACTTGTGTGTCCTTAATTTTAATGTGTAGATGTTAAGAATTGCAATGTCATCTACATAGAGTATTACTTTTGATGATTGTCTAGTGTTCTTTCCTATTTCTTCACATTTAATTTTGCTTTGAAGTATATTTTATCAGATATTAAAATGGCTACACTAGCATGTTTCCTAGATACATTTGGTTGTAATATGTATTTCTGGTCTTTTTCCATGCAATGATGTCTATCCATGATGTAAATGCATTTCTCTTGCATGCAGAAGAGGAATGGATTCTGTTTTCACATCCATTGTATCAGTGTGTACATTTTTATTGTGGAATTGCAATAATTGAGATTGAGAAACATTAATGCAAGTGATTGTTCATTCCTCTTATTTTGTTGTTGTTGTTATTATTGTGGTGTTTGTGTTAGTAGTGCTGGACATGTGTGTATGTGTCAGTGTTGGTGTGAGTGTTTTTATTCTTTTGATTTTCTCATCTGGAATCATTTATTCCCTGTTTTTTTTTTCCTAGGGTATGGGAACCACTTTAGGTTATATTATTTGTATAGTGCCTTCTTTAGGGCAATATTTGTAGGCAGTTATTTAGATTTATCATCGAATGTCTGATTTTTCTAACTATGGAAACTGAAAATTTTGCTGGGTATGGTAGCCTGGGTTGGTATCAATGATCTCTTAGAGTCTGTATAACATTTGCCCATGACTTTCTGACTTTTAAAGACTCCACAGAGAAGTCAAGTATTAGGCTCTGCCTTCATGTGTTAATTGGTTAAGTGATTAATTGTTTAATTTTCAAATTCAGCTTTCAATTATCTGTTTCATACATTCACTGTTTTGATTTTTCTGTACCAAATTTTTCTTCTAGTCTAGTCTACTTTGTGTTGTGTTTACTTATTGCACCATTTTGCCTCCTCCTTCTTTAGGTTAAGGAAATGTCCTGGTATGGTTTTGTTTAAATATTTTCTATGCCTTTTACCTGATTTCTTCTACTATTCCAATTATTCTTAGATTTGGTCTTTCCATAATATTCTAGATTTCCTGAATGCCTTGTGCCAGGACTTTTTCAGAATTTACATTTTTTTTATGAAGGGGTTTATTTTTTCTATTTTCTTCAGTGCCTGAGTTTCCCTTTTCCACGGTTTATATTCTGTTGGTGAGACTTGAATCTGCGGTTCCTGTTTGAGTTCCTACATTTTTTTTTTTTTTCGAGACAGGGTTTCTCTGTGTAGCTTTGTGCCTTTCCTGGAACTCGCTTTGGAGACCAGGCTGGCCTCGAACTCACAGAGATCCTCCTGGCTCTGCCTCCTGAGTGCTGGGATTAAAGGCGTGAGCCACCACCGCCCGGCGAGTTCCTACATCTTTAATTTACAGGTCTTTTCACGCAAGGATTTCTTTACTGATTTTTCCACTTTCATGTGTTGAACTGTTTTATTCATTTTCTTCCATTGCTTATTTGTGTTTTCACAGACGTCTTTGAGAGATTTACTCATTTCATCTGTAAGGACATCTATTATTTTCATAAATGGTATGGTAACATCTTTGTCATGTGCTTCAACTATGTTGCAATACTCAGGGGATACTTCAGTAGTGTTGTGGGACTCTAATGGACACAGAGTTCTGTTTGTTATTGTTATTGTTTATATTTTTACATTGATATCTAGGCATCTAGGTTTGAAATGATTATAATTCTAGGTGTTGATATCTGGACTAGTCTTTATTTTGTAGATTCTGTGTTTTTCTTTTTTTTTTTATTTCTTTTGCCTTCTGCCATTGTTTGGAGTGTATTGTGGCCGCATGTTACCTGGTACGAACTTTGTCTAGGATCATGATAATTTTGGTCCCTGGGGCTTCAGGGTAAAATATGTTTCAAGTTATTGTGAGATGACACTTAGAAATGGAGATGAGCTGGTGGGTGTCTGGATGATTCCAGAGACAGGAGGAGACAATGCTTAGTTCCCAGGGAATGAGTGTAGAGACTGAGAAGAGTCCTATTGGCACTGTAGGTTGAGATAACAGTGTATGTGATGAGGAAGGTTTGAAGAATGGGTCTTCATGATTCACTGAACAAGGGTACATCAGAGAAGGGAGGCCTCACTAGGTGATCTGTTAGAGAGATGGGACGACAGCAGAGGTTAGATGTGGAGTAAAAAAGGCAGAATTGAAGAGCTGCAGTTAACCTACCTGAATCTTTGGATTGGAAGGAATCCCTGAATTCCTTCCATTGGAAGTAAATGAGTAAAGTAGTTCAAGGCATAAAAGAGGAAATAGAATCAATAAAGAAATCCCTAACTGAGGAAAATCTGGAATTTAAAATTATATATTTTATTTATATGAAATGTTCTGATTTTGCTTTTTCCTCCCTTTACTCCACCTAGTTTCTCTTTCTCCCAAACTCACATCCTACCTGATCCAACACTTATGTCCTATTAGAAAACAAACAAGCTTCTGAGGGATAATAATAAAATAAGTCCAAAAAGAATTGGAATAGTTCAAAATCAGCAGACAGATGGAAAAGATCTCAAGAAAAGGAACAAGAAACATATAGTCACAGAGACCTATTTTTTCACACATTCAGGACTCCAAAAATAAAAGCATAATACAAGAAGCTACAATATTTATGCAAAAGACCTGTATGACCAAGATAGATAGCTATAGATAGATAGATAGATAGATAGATGGATAGATAGATAGATAGATAGAAAGATAGAGGAAATAAAAACAAAACATGAAATTAAAAGTAAGTTAAAATAACACAGAGATATAAATTTAAAATAATAAGAAAGACCTAACACAAAACAGTGAAATAAGGAACCTTCAAAGGTGACTTTGAGTTAATTTTCTTTGGGCCATCTAGTACTGGACTTGTGGCCTACCCTTAAGAGAAGTCAGTTTCCCTAGTGATACTCTGGTGAAAAATCTAAGTATTCATTTGAAAATGATTATCATTTGGAGGTAACTATGGAGTGAGTGGTGAAGTAATGAATCCACTTCTTCTTTCAGATCAAGGACCCCATATGTTTCTACTTTTCAAAATTACTCTAAAATTTTGAGGGTTATTTCTAAGATCTAGAAAGTCTACACCAACATAAAGAAAGTGAAATGTTTTATAATACAAATTGGTTTTACAGAAGCAATGATTACAAGACTAAGAAGTAAAAAACACATAGTTCATAGTGGTAAATAGTTCATTGGAAGTTCTGAAGCATTCACATTATTGTATTAAAAAAATGAGTGATTATTCTTTCAGAGATAAATACTATCAAATTTGTAAATATTCTCTGTTTATAAGTAGAAAGTCAATAAAAAAAACATGTGAGGCCATTCAATTAATTTCTTTGGAAGAGAAGTATCTAAGATCAATCTGGTAAAGGCATTCTTATGCAATGAATATTTACTAGTATAACAAGTAGAATGGCAACATAGCTAGTATACAAAATAATCTGCACTACAAATACGATTCATTGTTGTGTTAGAGTACTTAAATTTTATGAAAAGACTTACTAGTCCTTCATAGTCAAAAATAATGTGAGATATTCACATATACATATAATGTAGCATAAAATTATGTACGTGTGTCTGTGGCACATCACAACCACATTTCTGATGTGACAGTTTCACTACTATACTGCAAATGTACTGGTGATTGTAGACACTACTGTACATAAATAAAAAACACATAATTTACTTTTTCCATATGATTATTCCATATGATTATTACGTACTTCTATTCTTTGCACAAGCAAAGGAGAGTGGATTTTCATGGGGTTCATCGTTCAGTTGAAGAAAGAGACTGACAGCTGGAAAACTGTCAGAGGACAGTGCAATCATGTTGACCACGAGAAACTGTAGATCATATCAAAGAGTTAAATTAGCTTGCAAGAGTCAGGAGAGTGTAGAAATGTAGACAAACATGCTCACCAATAGCAGAATGGTATTTGTGGCTCTGGATTCAGGCAAGAATCTGAAGAAGAAGTTGCTCCCATGAATGTGCTCATTCTCTTCCTTTGTCTGTAGAGGATGAAAACCTTGGAACCACTGGACCATAATGTTGCCTTATTGAACGAGACATAGGTACTGGAGAGTAATACTGCAGAGAGGTTGTCAAAGGTCTTATTATGACAAAGAGAAGAACAGTACCCAAACCCTTTTAGCCTTGTCATATATTTATATCTCCACGTTGCAGTCATGTTCATAGGAAAATGATTGTTTATGATCAGGGACAGAATCCAATTCAGGCACACACTTTAAGCAATGTAACTGTAAGACTTGATGTTTAGCTTTGACAATCTATTGCCCTTAGGGCTGATGGCAACGACCTGGCAGACACTCAGCATACTGGTACTACTGATGTACACACCCCTCTGTACTCTGTGAATATAGAAGAGCAGTTTGCACACAAAATTATCAAGGAAGTTTTTGCAGTCACAAGCAGCCATTGTCTGTGGCACTCCTCTACACAGGGGAGTTAACAAGTTGGCTGCAACCAAGTGCTGCCAGATGCAGTCTGTGGACCTTAACCTGAACCTATTGAGGGGAAGAAACAGAATATGGTAGAGGAGAGAATAATTTCCCAGGATTCCAGCAACAGTCCATGTAAATAATATTACTACCATGGCCACCTCACCTTCTACTATGCTCTCAGATCCTGCTTGCTAAGGATGAAGCTGTGGCTGAAAATGTCAGGAACAGGCAGCATGCACTGTGTGAAAGCCAGTTTCCAATGCAGTTAGTCTCTCACTGTGCTACTTTAACTTGTTAGGTTTTAGGATAAAGATTTATTTCAAAGAGTGGCTTTATAACTTTAGACACTTAATATTGTGCCGAGGATGGCATATAAGATTCCTAACCTGCTGCCAGCAGAGACTGGAGAAAAGGGGACCCAAGATTGTGGACCATCAAGCCTCTGTGTGTTCCCCTCCAGATCTGCTTAGCAAGACTCTAGAGGGCCAAGGCAGAAATGCCTATGTGTCCCAAAGTCATGCTTTTTGGCATGCACATGTCATATCCTCCTCCATATAAATATTTTTTGTAATACTAGTCTTTTTCTTCTATTTGATCTTCATATTCTGTGTTCCTAAATCAATGGTGATTTCTGTGATACAGGAAAGGAGTGAAGTAAATTTTACAGGAAACTACACAGAGATTATCACCCAGGCTAGTGTTAAGGCAGTTACACAGGTCATGGGAAAGAACCTGCAGCCTGGGGAAGCTTTTCAGGCTTGGATAAACTGTACCGAATATGTGGTCAACTATAGCACATGGTATGATGTGTGTCAACACACTGGACTCAAATTGGCCATTATGAATAATTCAGTTTCTGAGGATATTCCAAGGACATTGTGTAAAACTTGAGACTCTAAGAGATATTGGCTGAAGACTGTGGATGGAGTAACATATAGATGGGATGACAAACTAAAAGTGTGGGAACATAGAATAGGAGGAAAATAGTAGCCCCCACCAAGAAAGGGAGATGGCAACTTTAATTCAGATATTTTTCATCCTCCTGAAGGAGTGTGGAGATAATGTGCCAATGGTTGGAGTGATTGCTACAAGTTTTATTGGGTTCCTAGAATAAAAAGAGCTGCCTTTTGTAGAACAAAGGACAAGGTCAATAAGACCAAATGACAGCCTACAGAATGGGTAATGATCTTCACCAACCCCACATCTGACAGAGGACTGATCTCCAAAATATATAAAGAACTCAAACAAGTAGACATCATAATACTGAACAATCCAATGAAAAAATGGGCTACAGAGCTTAACAGAGAATTCTCAACAGAAGAATCTCAAAAGGCTGAAAGGCATTTAAGGAATTGCTAAACATCCTTAGTCATCAGGGAAATGCAAATCAAAATAACTCTGAGATACCATCTTACACCTGTCAGAATGGCTAAGATCAAAAACACTGAAGACAGCTTATGTTGGAGAAGATGTGGAGCAAGGGGACCACTCTTCCACTGTTGGTGGGAATGCAAGCTTGTACAGCCTCTCTGGAAGTCAGTATGGCAGTTTCTCAGAAAAGTGGGAATAAGTCTTCCTCAAGACCAAATTAAACCACTCGTGGGCATATATCCAAGGAACGCTCAATCTTCCCACAAGGACACATGCTCAACTATGTTCATATCAGCATTATTTGTAATAGCAAGAACCTGGGAACAACATAGATGCCCTTCTACTATGGAATGGATAAAGAAAATATAGTGTATATACACAATGGAGTACTACTCAGCAGTAAAAAACAATGATATCATGAAATTTGCAGGCAAATGGATGTAACTAGAAAATATCATCTTGAGTGAGATAGCCCAGACTCAAAAGGACAAACATAGTGTGTACTCACTCATAAGTGGATACTAAAGGTGAGGGAAGGGATGGCCAGACGGCAACCCACAACTCCAGAGAGGCTAGCTAATAGGAAAAGACCCTAGGAGGGACACATTGATGACACTGTAAATGAGAAGTGGATGAGATCTTTAGGAGGGGACTGGGTGTTGGGGGGGTGGCAGAGGGCGAGGAGTGGGGGATGAGCACAGAGAGAAATTGGAGGGTCAAGCTGGAACTGAGACAGAGTGGGAGGGCAGAGAGGAAGATACCATGATAGATGAGGACATCATGGGAATAGGAAGAGGCAGGGTGCTAGGGAGTCTCTTAGGAATGCACAAGGTTGACCCCACCTTCGTCTGCTTGCAGTGGTCCAGAGGGTGTCTGGACTGGTCTACTCTAGTGACCAGCCTAGCAAATAACCTAGTTGGCATCATAGAGCCTTTGTCCAATGTGTGATGGAGGCAGATACAGAGATCCACAGCCAGGCACCAGGCTGAGCTCCCAGAATAAAATTGATGAGAGAGAGGAGAGATACTGAAGGCGAGGGACGTCGAGATCATGATGGGAGGACGTGCAGAGATGACCGGCCATGCTAGTGGAAGCCCATGAACTGTGGACTGGTGGCTGTGGAGCCCCCATGGGACTGGGCTAGGCCCTCTGGATACGGAAGACAGTTGTTTGCCTAGAACTGTTTGGGGGGCACCCAGGCAGGGGGATCTGGAATTGTCCCTGGTGCATGGGCAGGCTTCTTGAACCCAGTGACTGTGGTGACACCTTGCACAGCCTTGGCGCAGTGGGAAGGGACTTGGACTTGCCTAGGCTCAGTGTGCTGGGCTCTGCTGATTCCCCATGGGAGACCTTGATTTGGGGGATGTGGTGATGCAGGGTGGTTTGGGAAAGAGGGCTGGGGGTGGGAGGAGGGAGGAGGGGTGATCTGTGGATAGTATGTGGAGTAAGTAGATCATTTCTTATTAAAGAAAAAAGAAAGAAAAATAAATAAAATGAACTGCCAAGAAAGGTGAGCTTCCTTTCATGGAAGCTCTGAAAATTGGACCAGTTCTTCCTTGGAATTGTTGGGATATAGAAGGACATAAGTTGCTGACTTTCAGGGACAGATTTCTTGTCTGAGGTCATTGTGACACACCAGTCATGGAGCTTGGTGTTTGCACAGGTCTCAGGAGGAACTTAGGTGGCTGTAGGGGTCTTGAGGTTGGAGCAGGCTGTGTGAGAAGGAAATGGCTGTCTGGTACATTCATCACTGTTCTTATTTTTATCGTTTTTGCAAAATTGAATGTTGCTAGCCTCTGGGTCAAGTGCTTAGAAGATTGTATAATCATTAATAATAAAAATAGATTATGCTTGCTTTGTTGTTAAGCCTGGGATAGTTCCTGTGTTTAGTAAAAGATGTTGAAGAATATGTTGGTGATTTTCTAAGAATAACCTTTGGAATCATGATAACATTCTGTATTGGGTGATTTCCCTTTTCTTTCTGTCCCCCCTTGCTTGTGATATTAAAAGACTGAGGTTACCAAGGCAAAAGCAGAAGCTAAAGAAGCTGTAGAATAGAAGCTTCTTAGCAACCACAGAAGCCTGAAGTGACCTGTCAGCTTGCTCAAGCACTGTCTCTGAGCTGTTACTGCACCTTCCAGGTATCCCGTCCTTTGGACCCCTGAAACTGCTGAGGCTGGTCCCTGGCAATAGTGTATAGGTATCTACTATGAATGCCACACTCATTTCTTCCATGAATCTCAATGAACTGAAAATTCATTGCTATACTTGGCATTCCACTGGTAAAAAAAAAAAATGAGAGAAGTTTTGCTCAACTAAATATTTGTATATTCATACTTGATTAGTAATCAGATAGGACTTTTAACTGATTTAACACAGATGCAGAAAAAAAGACATATCTTTATCTCAAGTAAAACATAGGTTAATTGTAAAAATTAGGAGAAAAACAAACTTATACTATTAGACCATTATTATCTAGCATTGTATATTTTTTGTAGTAAGAAATTTCAAATTTATAATTTATTATTAGGCAAAATTAAGCAGTCTCTACACATGGAGGGAAATAGAACTGAAACCTGTCTCATAACAGGTGTGTATTGTTTGAAAATGGTCCAAATCCCAGATTGGTACATACATAATCATTTATTCATAGTGATGTTAAAATCACAAATAAAGTATAATTAACAACAGATCGAGTCAAATGTAATAGCTTAATAACTATAAAGAAGAAATAAACCAAGATGAAATTTGGGAAGTCTGTCCAGCATTGCCATTGGTCAGAAGACATATTGAGTGGTCAATAGAGAACAGAGCAAAAAAAAAGAAGTGAATGAAAACCATTAATCTACCCTGCATATTGGGAAACAATTTATAAATGTCTTCCCATTTCCTCTACAGAAATGAACATCAATATAGTTTGTGTGTATTCTTATATAGTATTCTTATTGTGCACTTCCATTTTCATTTATTGAGATAATTATTACTTTATTGAATGTCCTTACCTTTTGCAAATTATAATAGTTTTGACACCTTTTCTTTTCTTTTTTTTTTTTTTTTTTCGAGACAGGGTTTCTCTGTGTAGCTTTGCGCCTTTCCTGGGACTCACTTGGTAGCCCAGGCTGGCCTCGAACTCACAGAGATCCGCCTGGCTCTACCTCCCGAGTGCTGGGATTAAAGACGTGCGCCACCACCGCCTGGTTTATCTACCATTTTCAAATGCTGTTTTTCTAGAGATTTCAAGTGTGTAATGAAGTTATTAATAAGAAATCACTCCAGTATTTTTATGTAGGCATTCAGTGCTTTGAACTTGCCTCTTAGAATTGCCTTCATTGTGTCTCATTGTTTGGATATGCTGTGTTTTCATTTTCATTCTTGGTTTCTGTCTTGACCCACTGTTCATTCAATAGTGAGTTGTTCAACTTCCATGAGTTTGTGTATTTCCTGTTGGCATTGTTGTTATCCAGATTTATTTCATAGTGGTGTGACATAGTCCAGGGTATTATTTTAATTTCTGTATCTGTGGAGACTTGTTTATTCCTTATTTGTGGTCAATTTTGGAGGAAGCTTTGTGAATTCTTGGAAAAAGGAATATTCTTTTGTGTTTGGTTGTTATATTCCATAGATGTCTGTCATGTCTATTTGATTCATGATGTTATCTAACTCCAGTGTTTCTTTGTTTAGATTATGTCTGTAAGACCAGCCTATTTGTGTGATTAGGGTATTGAAGTCACCTAGTATCACTGTGTTCGGATCAATATGTGATTTTAGCAGCAATACTGTTCCTTTTACAAAATTTGTGCCTGGTGTTTGGTGCTTACATGCTTAGAATTGTTATATGTTTTCACTATATTTTCTCTTTGATTATTATGTAATATCCTTCTCAACCTATTCTGTTTAGTTTGGGTTTGAAATTTATTTTATCATATAATATAAAAATAGCTATGCTTGCTTTCATCTTAGATTCATTTCCTTGTAATATTTTATAATCTTTTTAAAGTATGAAATGACTGACCTTAAGTGTGAAGTGTATATCTTGATAGCATCAGAAAAATGCACCTTATTTTTTATTCAATCTGTTAGTCAGTATAGGATGTTAGTAGAATATTAAGCTCACCTGTCCTATAGTTAAAATGAATAAATTATTATTTTCAACATGTTTTTAAAACAAAAAATGTCTATACTATGAGAAATTTTAGTCTCTTTTTTGTTTTTTAAGACAGGGTTTCTCTGTGTAGCTTTGCTCCTTTCCTGGAACTCACTTGGTAGCCCAGGCTGGCCTCGAACTCACAGATATCCGCCTGGCTCTGCCTCCCAAGTCCTGGGATTAAAGACATGTGCCACCATCGCCTGGCTTTAGTCTCATTTTTTACTATTAGATTAAAGCTGAGAGTAAGAAGAGTTATCTCCATGCATTCATTGCCATTAAAGTATAAATTAATTTATTCCATTGTTTTTATTAAAGGACAACATATTTTTACTCTCTATTGATTTTACTGTCAAGATTAACCTTTTCTCATTCATCTTTACTCTTTGGAGGGGGCTAGCCTTAACACACATTCCCTTGGCTAACATATTTGGTGTACTCTTTCTCTCTTTTTTTATTCATTTTTCATATCATCCACAGAACCAACTCTCTACCCTCCTTCTGCTCTGTCCCTGTCTCCCCCCATCCCCAACCCACCTCCAACAGGGTAAGTTCATCCTCTCCTCTAACAATGTAAGTTCTCCCATGGGAGGACAGCTAAGTCTGGTACATTTAGATGAAGCAGGACCAAGCTGTTCCTGACCACATCAAGGGTGAACAGGATGTCCTACCACAGGTAATGGGGTTCAAAAGCCAGTTCCTGTACCATGGATAGATCCTGATCACACTGCCAGGGTCCCCTCAAACAGACCCAGCTACACAATCATCTCCCATATGCAGAAGGTCTTCTCTGGTTCCACGCGGGATCCACAGCTGTAGAGGACAACTCTTTCAAAAAAAAGTTTGATGTGAATGGAAGGATAATTTATTTCACAACATATTTAATTACTTAGTAAGGAAAGCTAAAGAACAACATTAAAAATATTGATGATATAAATCAACTTTAAATGCCAATTAATAGAACTGCATTGTTATTTTTCATATTATAGTGAAATTACATCATTTTTCCCTTCACTTTTCTATGACTAAATGATCCTGAATACCTATTCTTTCTCTATTACAAACTCATGGACTTTTTTTTTCAGTTGTTATTACATATATACATTCAAATATCTGTGAGTATATATTAGGGATATAAATATTATAATTCCTATATAAAAATTATACCTTATATAACATACAACATATACATATAATTTCAATTATAACATATAAATTATGTACTGTATGATTCATGTATATGAATACATATAAATATACAATCCTAAATTGTATATGAATACCATTTTTGTCTTAGAAATCATTTAGTGTGCTCTGCCTCATGGAAGACTTTTTCTTCCTCTGTCAGCTTTACTTTGTTCCCTGTAATCCTTGTATGGTTGAGGTCTAATGAGGTTTGACGTTCACATCTGCATGCCTATTGCTGTGTTCCTAATTCAACTCATATTTATAAAGTCATGTTGATCATACGTTATGTGTCTTTATGGTTAATTATAACATTCCTAAGAGACATAATCTCACAGCAAACTCGCAGGTCCTCAGGCACTTAGATTCTTTCTGTCCCCTCTTCACCAATGAAACCTGAACCTTAGGGGAGTATTTACTGCAAATGTATCAATTGGAACTGGGATCCACAATTATTCAATTTGATTGCTTGTGGCCATGTGTAATTTTATGCATCTCTTTCAATATGACATATCCTTAAAGAGATCTGAAGAACAGACTTAATTGTATGTATGAGAACAAATATTTAGAATGTTTAGGGACTATGCTAATTTAGTAAAATGACAGTTGTAGCTTCTCTCTGAGATGCAAGACTTCAATAGTTCTTGGTTGTTGCTTTGGTTTCCATAACTAGGGTTGGTTTCCCTCTTGACAACAGTAATTATATTCAATTACAGCTAACAATAGCGTTTCTGAAACCTCCTAGCCTGGTATATACACATAAAATCAAAATCACCACAGCTAGGACAAAACTCACAGTAGTAAAAGTCTAACAATTTTATACAATTTTGTGTTTATTTAATGATGTGGAAATAGAAAATATTTTACTTCATATATTGTATGTATTTGTATGAAGTGGTGATGAATTCTGGAGAAATATGTAATAAGAAAGTGGCATGTTTTAACCTATTCATGATTTTAAATGAAGAGTAAATACTAATTCGAGGAAAAGCAGTTAATTAGAAGAAGCATTCTGATAAATGATGTGAAATTCCCAGATTAAAAGGGAACTGGGGGGGTAGTTAGCTAGACTTAAAACAGGTGGATGTGACATACATCATATGAGGGCAAATAAGGGATCCATGTAGTTAGACCTAGTTACTTGTTCTGATTGACTGACATTTGACATTGGGTAATAAAATATAATTCTAAGTAAATCTACATTCTAACTTAGCATGCAACATATTATTCAATGACTGATGAAATATTATGTTCAAGAAGATTATATATACCTTTTGAAAACCCCGTATTTTTCAGTATAATTACATAAACATGAATGAAAGCATAATAATTTAGTGAAGAGCCTTGAGACTTTAACAGGTGGATATTTTTGTAAAAATCTGTTATATTAAAATTTGAATATAAAATAAAATTTTTATCTACATATTTTACCACTGTTATTGTAGACAAGATAAAATTTTACTAGGATGCACTTTCAAAATTTAAAACGTGATGATGCCGGGCGGTGGTGGCGCACGCCTTTAATCCCAGCACTCGGGAGGCAGAGGCAGGCGGATCTCTGTGAGTTCGAGGCCTGCCTGGTCTACAGAGTGAGTTCCAGGAAAGGCGCAAAGCTACACAAAGAAACCCTGTCTTGAAAAACCAAAAAAAAAAAAAAAAAAAAAAAAAAAAAAAAAAAAAAAAAAAAACGTGATGAGTACAATTGGAAAAGAGAATATACTTGATGCTTTTAAGCAATTTAAATAAATAACATGAATTTAGCAGTCTATATTATAGAAGGTTTCAGACAAGCCCAGATACATACTGAGGTCCTGCTCTTATGAAAATACAACCTGGATTTCAAGTGTGGATAACTCCAATAGCTCCAGTAAAAAGAGGCTCTAATACAATTGGATGACTGTAGACAGAAATTTTCCTATAATCAGATGACCATGTAAAAGCACAAAGGATCAAACCCTTACTCTAACTGCATAACACATATTTTCAGTAGAGATCAACTGGACTTCATTGTGAAATCATGTTTAATATGAGAACCATGTTGAGTTTTAAACTAGGTTTTGAGAAGGTTATTCTTTCTAGAATGTGGCCTGTTCCTGATATGATGAACTGAGTTCTTATCTGGCCTTATTAAGATAATATAGCACTTAGGGACAAAAATGAACCCGAGGAGGGCTGAACTAGAAGCCAAGATAGAGAAGACTTCCATAGCCACCATGACCTTCCCCTTGGTGCTGTGGTAGACAGGGAGGAATGTGATCCACACACAGAAGAACACCAGCATGCTGAATGACAGGAACTTGGCTTCATTGAATGTGTCTGGCAGATTCCGTGACATGAAAGCCATGATAAAACTACCAAGTGCCAAGGAGCAGAGATATCCCAGTATTCCATGGAAGGCAAAATCTGAGCCTTTGTTACACACAAGGATGATATGTCCATGTTCAGCATGATAGTCTTGGTCAAGGAAGGGAGGAGAGGTCCCTAGCCAGATTCCACAGAGGACAAGGTGGATCAGAGTACATATGGGGATGATGAAGTTCGGAGCCTTTGATATTATTAACCACCTCACCACTCTCCTTGGAAAAGTAACCTTGAAGGCAATAACTACAGTAATAACTTTGGCCAACACAGTGGCAAGAGCCACAGTGAAAGCACCTCCAAATGTGATCTGCTGCAGGATACAGGTTGTGGTGTTGGGACGGCCAATGAATAGCAAGGAACATAGGAAACAGACAGTGAGTGTGATAAGCAATGTGTAACTAAGGGTCCTATTGTTAGCTTTGACAATTGGAGTGTCTCTGTGCTTCACAAAGAGTCCAAGAACCACAGTTGTCAGTACAGAGAAGCACAGAGCTATGGTTGTGAGAGACATCCCCAAGGGGTCCTCATGGTTAAGAAAGCTCACAGCCTTCTGGAGGCAGTGTTTCTTCTCCGTCTCTGCATAATGAGTCTCTGGACACTTCATGCACTTTTCCATATCTGATCAGAAATGAGGTGAGATTTAATCCAAGCTGAAGTTATCCCTTTTATTCTAAGCCATTTTTCTGTACTTTTGGACAAAACTACTATCTATATCACTTTCCTGTTTTCTCAGGGACAAAGAAACACAAACACTGTAGTGAACGTTTTCATATTTATACCACCCAACTTCCTTATCTGATATTTCAGTTATTATTTATGTAAACTTATAAAGTGTGTTGATCCAACTCAGCCCTCTTTCCTCTTGCTCCATTCTTCAACTTCTCCCACTTTTACTTCCCAACTTAATGTGCTCTCTTGTCTCTTCTTTTTACACTGTAATCCTCACTGAGTCTATTCAGTGATGGTAGTATTTACATATTTTGGAGGCAACAACTGGAATATGGGCAACATTTCAGAGTCCACAACCTTAAATAAAAAGTGATATTCCTCTTTTGTTAGTAGTTATCAATTACTAGTAGCTTCTCATACAACCCATCTTCTTTATAGTGATGTAAATTAAATACACCTTACAGTTTTCTCTCTTATATACCTTCAGGCCTCTTGTGTTATTGGTGTATCTCTTTTGGAAGTTATTAGAACACTGAATTACAATACATAAACATACTTTATTTCTGAAACCACATCATAAGTAATACCACATTATTAATTTGATTAGTGCAAAAGAGGGAGTATGATCTTGAAGTTATTTTCATAAAAATACTCTTCCTAAACATAGGGTCTCAATTTTCTTATCATTATAAAATGCTTCCTGTTATCTGATATTGACTCTTCTCTGTGGAAGCTTTAATGAATAGGCATTACTACATTGTTACAGGCTTGACTAGTGCACTAGTGAATAGTCGTCATTCAAACTGGGAAAGGACAGAACTATTGAGAAAGTTTTAGGGTATGAGTTAAACAGTGTTATAGTATTTGAAGTACAAGAACAGTGATTTATGCACGCCAGATTTCCATTGTCATTGTTTGTATGATTTTACAAAGAAACTAATCACCAGATTTTCAATTTTATTTTGTTGACAAATTTTATTAACATATTATTGAACTCATTTTAGTAGAATAAAACTTATTTCTATCTACCTTGTAAATAATGTTTCCTTCAGCTATCGTGACACATTGTTATATCTGTTCTTAGGACCTACTTTCAAGATATAAACTCAGGCTCTGTTATTTCCTTCTCTTTTATGTGGAGGTGTTCATTTTGTTTTAGTTTTCTAAGTTTTAATGGAGGACTAACATGTATAACTACATTCCTTACTAAAGGCAAATGATACATGTAAGAAAAACAACAATGTGAGTGTGAGTGTGTGTGTGTGTGTGTGTGTGTGTGTGTGTGTGTGTGAATTTGTGCATGCATATTCACTAAAAGTTTGGGTGTTTTTAATAAAAGCTTGAGGGCACAGTCTTTTACATCTCAGTGTGGGAAATCCATGAAAGAAGTTGCAGAAAAACGTAAAAGTCAGAGGTCCTGAAATACTTCAAGGGAGTAGAAACTTGCAATCACAGCTGGGCAGTTGAATATATAAATTTGAGGTTTGACACCATGCATATAACATGTGAAACCTCAGGGCAGACCAAATATCATTATGTATTGAGAGTTGGCATAAAATACTACACTTAACTGAGAAGTTATTTGACCTCATAGCTGTTATAATGGAAAGACACTTTAAACTTTAGGAATGTGGCAGTAGGAATTAGTTCATATTCCATCCGTGATTGCACTCCAAAGTGTATTTGGATAGCAGAAACTGAATTCAATGAGTTTTTCTTAATTGTTTTTAACAAGAGAGAAAAGAAGTTAGGTAGGAAAGTGGAAGATTTGGGAGGGTATGAATATGATCCAAATACATAGTATGAAATTCTCAAAGAGTAGAAAACATTTCAAAATTTCAAAATTGAAATAAACCTGGTCACAAATTTAGTATTAGGTATGGAAATATGAGCTTTTAAAGATTTTTTCTTCCCAATGAAATATGCTGTGAATATGTTCATGACCTACTCTTCTAAATGGAGATTCTATATTCCATTGCAGCTCTTAGGTCTTGATACAACTCTCAGTAACAGACCGTTGGAACTGCTTTGAGGATATTGTTTTATATACGGTTTATCAGAATTGGAGCAGAAAAATGGATATAATCCTATTCATTAAGGAAATTTGAAATTTTAGTTATGCTCTACAGTCAAGAATTATATAGTGGGGATATTAAACACAAATTGCTAATTTTCTGTTCTTGCTGGGAAGAATCATTATTAAAATAACCTATCCTACATTTAGGTGAGTTCTAATCATTATTAAAATACGGTTAGGGAAACATCCAATTTGCACACTTTATTACTATGTGTTAAATTATGTGGGGAAATAAAGCATATTGATTAGTACAGAGAAAAGGTGTTTCCTGCAGGAAACAATAGCTGAAATTGATCATAGATGTAAATCAATTATAAATTTCTGTGCCTACTCTGCACTATTTCAAGACATGGTGATGAACATTTCATATACTAAATAAGAGAAAGAATACATTTTTCTGACTTCTTTCTAGATTTTTTTCAGGTTTTAAGATAATGCAGAATCCTGTAGAAATGTGGAACCATTCCTGGAAGATTTATTCTTACCTGTCTCATTGGAAATCTCATTGTCTGCACAAGGAGTGCAATCATAGCAGCAAACAGCCTTGCCCTCTAGGGTAATTTTCCTGAATCCAGGACCACAGCTGTTACTGCACACGGAATGAGGAATCTGAGAGAAAATTGAGCAAAGTTAACAAATTCTCATGGTTTATTGAAAGTCTCAAGCCGGGCGGTGGTGGCACACTCCTTTAATCCCAGCACTCGGGAGGCAGAGCCAGGCATATCTCTGTGAGTTCGAGGCCAGCCTGGTCACCAAGTGAGTTCCAGGAAAGGCACAAAGCTACACAGAGAAACCCTGTCACCAAAAAGGAAAGAAAGTCTCAATAATATTTTTAGTATCATAATTAATTTGCAAGTTTTATTCCTATAAAAGTAGAAAAGGAATTTGAGCATCTGTGATCTATGCAAAATTGGTCTGAGTATTATCCCATTATTAGACAGATTGGATCATAATGAGGTAGGGACAATTTTGATGCACGGAGGTCATAGAAGACATGACCTAAAAGGTCACGCGGTTCTTCCAGATGGATCTTGTCTCTGAGCTTGCTTTCTAATGCATTCAGAAACTTTTATTTCCACTATGATCGTAAGTCTTGCTTGTCAACTTAACAGGACTTATAATCACCATGTAAACAAATTGTTGGGCATCCCTGTGAGTGTTTCTAAAGAAAAGTTTAAAGGATTTACTCTAAGAGTGAGCATCATCATTCTGTAGGCTGTTTTCTCAGAATTAAGAATGAGAAAAAGGTGATTCATTGTATTCACTTTTTTTTCTATTGACTGAGAATATGATGTCATTGGAAACCTCATGCTCCTAGAGCAATAAATTGCGAAAGATAAGGGCTGAAGGTTCATACTGTCATCCAAAAGAAACACTTGCTTAAGTTACATTAGGTATGTATGTATCTTCAATAGCAGAAAAAGTAATAACATAAACACATGCGCGCTATAGTATTTCAATTCAAGGGGTGGATAAAAGAAATGATAACTGTTTATCATCTGTAATTTTAAGCATGGAATCAAGATGAACTACTCAAATTTTAGATACAGTGAAGGAATTCTAATAGAGACATTGTGTATTGATTTGAATGAAAAGTGGCAATTATAAACTCAGATATGTAACTATATATTTGCTCAATGGTGGTGCTATCTTGAGAGTTATTGCAACTTTGAGAGTTGCAGACTTATTAGCACAATTATTACAGTGGTTGGGGATTTTGAAAATGTATGACCCTCACCTAATTTCAGTAATTCACTCTATGCCTCCAGTGTGTGGACTGAGACATTTTATTTTCAGCTTCCTACCCATCTCTCCACAGATGCGACACACTGGCATGCCTCCTGAGTATAAAACACACTCGAAACTCCAGAACCATAAGTCAGATAAACTCTTTTTTCCAAAAGTCACTTCTGGTGATGGTGTTTGATCATAGCAAGAAAATATAACTTATTCAGTTTTCTGTTGTGAATGTAGAGATTTTCTACATTATAGTGTCCTGTGAGATATTATGAGGATTGCATATACCACTTCTCAGGTGTACTTAATTTGTTTCAAATTGACAAATTTTAACCCATGCACCACTGAATATTAGCAGACATTTAAAGCTTAAAAAGTCCTTTTTAAATAATCAGGGGATTATAAAGCACTGTCTTTTAGTAGTTATTTTTTGGTCTTTGACTACTGGAAATTTTATAGTAGAAGTTGTTATACTGGAGGATATATTTGTATTATTATGATAACTTTAATGCATTGAGATAATATATAACCCACCTCTGAATATCTTTCTGGCCATCGTATTATCTTCTCAGATAAAGTTAACTGTTGACTCTGTGGAGCATTGGGCAAAAAATTTCCTACTTTCACTTTAAGTCCAAGACCCTTTGGAAAATTCCAAAAGTTGAGAATATCATACTTATCATCATCTAACTTCTGTTTCTGTTCTAAAGCCATATTGGCTCCCGTGTGGACATTCTTCAAGAAAGGATGAAGCTGAAAGTGATGCAAGAACATGTTTTAATGTAGATCTGAGAGTTTGACCACCAATGGATTATAGAATAACTCTCAATGTTCATAATCTGTGGTGTAGGACATGATAATAATGTAGGTATGATTGAAGATCAGGAATGGTGACCTATGTAAATGGGATACAATTCTACATCTGTGGAACACACAGCTTCAAGTACATCTTCTATACAAACTTAGGAATGGAATTGGTGAGTATTGATTGAAGCAAATCTCAATTTATTTAAAAGAGAGCTATATCCATTTACACACAGGGTTCATCCCAAAGTTCATTAAGTAAAATGTGGGTACTTATGACTAAATAGTAGTTAAAAGAAATTATTTATGTACTATCAACTTGGGATAATGAGCTTTCATTGTTTCACTAAGAAAATTCTTAGGTTTCTGGTATAATCATTACAATGAAAAAATTGTGCAGATATTTGTGACACAATTTTTATATTCATTAAAATCATTTCCTCCTTGCCACTAGCAACTTATTCCTCAGCAACATGAACAGAAAGATGTGCACTGACATGGAAGATAAGAAAACACGTGAAGAATCTCCTGTGGATGGACACACACACACACACACACACACACACACACACACACACACACAAATACACACACACACACATATATGAATGTATACATACATATACTATTTGTAAAATTCTGAAATATGTAATACCTAGTTTGGTGCCTCTGAAGACTGTCAAAATTTCACATTGTTGATGCTCTAATACAATGGAAGGAATATTACCTGCCAGGGGAAGAACACCAATCTTTCCCCATTTCCAAATGGTTGCATTTGTACTTGATGAAGACTCATCTCATGGAGACTATGGGCCACAGTATAGACAGCCTTGTATGTATTGTAGCTGTCTTCATTCATTACCATGTCAAACATATGTCTAGGCAGTAATTCCAAGGAAGCATTGGGTTGGCAGTTCTCCGAAAGATGACAATCCAGCTCTGAAAATGAGCACTTGAAGAACAAAAACCACAACTTAGGAAGGTAATTGTCTTCTGGGTATTTATAAGGATTAACTCTTTGGATAAAATTTTTAAATTCAGCCACCTCCTCATGGTGTTGTGAAAAAATGAGACTTCCATGGAATGAATCCAGCAAGAAATAATCAGCGATATTAGTAACATCCCACTCAGAGGTCATGACCCAGACTTTTCTTGTCAAAATTTGTTGCCCTAGATTTATCATTAAACCTTGTAACAAATCATTGTCACCATAAATGATGATAATATTGGCCAATGTTTCCTGGATGATGCCAAAACTTTTCCAGTATTTGTATGAAAATGAATTCCAGGTGCTTCGGATCATTTCAACAAAAGCTATGCAGACTTGATTTTTCTCCATTTTTTCTCTGATATCTGCTAGAAACTGAGTCCCTCTGTGATCATCTGGCATAAGCAGCCCAATCCAGGTCCAGCCAAAATGAAGCATCAAAGAGACCATGGCAAGAGACAGAGTTGTGCCTTGGGGGGCCATCTGGTAGAGAGAAGTAAACTGACCTCGGTCACTGAAGATAGGCTCAAAAGGACCAACAGTGAACTGAAGAGAAAAAAAAATTGGAATCAAGAGAAAGAACAATGGCATTACGCACAATCCTTGTTCTGCAGAAACAGGTGGAAATGGTAGCAAAATGAAGAATTCACCCTGATTTGAAGACAAATTAGTGTGAGAGAAGTTTTCAGAAAATTACTGGCCTATTTTCTATTTTTATTAATCCTCTTTGTACTGCAACCTCCCCTTTCTTTTTGCAGTGACTGAAATAGAGGTCAATATCCAATTGTCTGGACAGTTGTCATTGATATCTAACTAATCCAATTATAACTTTTTACCTATGGACACACCTGAAATGTCAGCAAAGGAGATCTGCATTTTTATCCCACACAACTCCTCACCTGTGGAAATTTGTAGAGCTGAAGCAGTGTCCCAATATGGGCAGATTTTACCCACGATGGTCCTGTTATCACAGCACTTGTCTTTCTCTCCTTTAAACAGTTATAATTACAGTGAAGACTGTGAAGGTTACTCAGGCCTGTGAGCCAAATAAGAGCATTCATAAGAATGTTTTTCTCACTGTATGGGACATTATAGAAGTCAAATCCCAGAGATATGTTTGGTAAAAGATGAGGGTTCCTGTTGATCTCCTCAATGGCAAATACCAGGGCCAGAACCAACTGGTGTATTTTAAAATTATAACTGCAGAGATTGAATAAAACCATACCTGAGGAAATTACAGACCACACAGAACTGCAGATTCCAACTACAAAGACTAAAGCACAGATCCCAGAAATCCTGGGTGCAGCTGGGTATTTCAGTGTTTGTGGAAATTGCAATGCCTATACATAAGCACAAAGTAGGAGAACTAAGACCCTAATCTTGACTGAGACTAAATGAAAGACATTCAAGACTTTAAACATATCTCTGATTTTGGCTCAAGCTCTAGAACTTCCAGATGCCCCAAAACCTTTTCATTGCCAGTCCATGACAAAAAAGACAAAGGGGTTTTACCCAAATGTTGGGACCATGGAAATTCCCTGTGATACATTAATCCAAATGATTGGACCCTGTAGCCATACTGAGGAAAAAAAATCATCAACTGTTTAATGACTGTTTGACCCAGTACAAGACTCTACTCCTGGCCCCAACTTGAGTACAGTTTGTCATGAATCAAGCTATCCCTCTTGCCTGATGATGACCTACTACTGCTCAGACAAGACTGTCACCAGATGAATGATGAAACCAGGAATGTTGGAGATGCAATATGTACTTTTAATAAAATTATTAGTGCCTAAACCAGGAACCTCATCCCAGAAAGAGGAACTGATTGTTCTAGCCCAGTATATCATATGGAGAAAAGGAAACTCCACTACTATATACATGGACCATCAGTTGATATGATTTTACAAGTGGGTATGTCAACTGTGTGATCTATAGAGAAAGATGGCTTCTTATTGCTGGAAAAAAAGGACATTAAAAAATCTGGGCCCTCCTATGGACTACGTGGCTTCCCTAGAAATTGCTGTCCTCCATGGACACACAGTTTAACTCACTGTCCGACAGCTGACACTAAACTTATTGATGTTCTGATGACACATACCAAAAACAGTGCTACCTATGACTGCAGGGTAAAGAAAAATGGTCAGTACAAAACTATATGTAGTCAGGAGGTTTTCTAGGTCCTGACCTGATGGCAGTTGGGGCAAATCTCTCCCACTTGCATCCCCCAAGTAAACACACAGAGATTTATATTATTTATAATTGCATAGCCATAGCTCAAGGTTTTTGCTAGCTAGCTCTTATATCTTAAATTAGCCCATAACTATTAATCTATGTATCACCACATATTCTGTGGCTTTACCCCCGTCCCATTAAATGTTGCTCCTTGAGTGGCTCGCTGGTGTCTCTCCCTGCCTTCTTCCTGTCTTTCTCTTTGCATTTCCCACTGCCACTAAGCTGCTTTGTCATAAACCAAATGGCTTTATTTGTCAACCAATCAGAACAACACATATTTGTAGTATACAGAAAGACATTCCTCCATCACCTATGTATTGATGGAAGGTACCAGAGGAAAAGTTCATTCTCTCAGAAATAACTAGCTGGATTCTGGTAACAAACCTTTACCAGGCTATTCCCCTGGGTACTACAAAACCTTCTTATTTGTTCAGACCAATGTTTGTTATAAATATACGTGACACACAAGCATGGTATATCTCAGCCATATACCAGGATTGTGTTAAAATAAATCGAAAACAGAGAGTCCTTACCCAGGATGGGATCCAAATGAAAGATCAACACCCTGTCAAATGTTGGAAAAACTGATTTCAACCAAGATCTGCCTTGCTGGGGAAGGGAAAAATACTTGCAACTTTCTTAAAGATACCGTTTTTGAGTGGTTAAAAGACTAAAAGTGTTCAAATAGCTAAAAAGATCAGACATAAATGAGTGTTTCCAATTTGACTGCCTTCTAGCAATAGGGTCCAACAATATCCTGATTTTCATAACTCAAACCCTCTTAAATAATAGCTATGGTTTAGACATAGAGCAGAAACTTCACTGTGTATCTAGACCTCAGAGTTCTGAGCTGGCAGAAAGAATGAACAGGACATCAAATGAAACTCCAACAAAATTCTCATTAACATCTAGAAAAAGGTGGATAGGCTTTCTCCTTTACTGTGCCTCAGTTTACTGTTTCCCATATAGGGAGGGATTAACTACCCATGAGATTATATTTGCAAGAATTCCCCACCTTCTTCCAAGGCTCAGAGACAAGCAGTTGACAAAACTCTTTAATCATTCCCTTATCAAGTCACTAAAGGCATTCCAGTTCTCCCCACAGGGTATTCACTGAATTATCTGAGATACCCAGCCATCTTCTGAGTCCACCACCAATTTCACCTTGCTTAAGTAGAGTGATATCCTCTATGTCAAGTGAATGGCCAAAGGGACAATGGAGCTAATCAGTTAAGGACCCTACAAGGTCATTCTCTCTACTCATATTGTGGTGAATTAAACAGACTGTCAGCCCATTGACTGACATACTTATAGTGACTGGGGCTAGCCTTAATTAACAATAGGACATTTACAAGGGACAAAGAAATTTAATATCCCAAATTTAACCTGCACACTTTACCTTATTGGGTAGCTGATATTCAGCCTAATGGGATGATTTATAACATTATATTATATATATATATAAAATACAAATTATATATATATATATAATTTGTATATGCAGTATTATTGGGCCTCTGGGACTACAGTGGTGATTGTAGCAGTGCCCCAGTCCTTAGTAGGCCTCCAGAACTTAGCACAACTGACTGGATGGTGGAAGTGCCATTCAGGATGTAAAGCTCAGCAAATAGACAGCACCACCTTATGAAATGAAAACAACACACATAGTTTTCAGAAAGACTCTAAATGTATTAAACTTGCATTTTGCTTCTCTGGTTTGAATTCTTGCTCACTGTTCTTGTTAACTGATGTATTTTAACACAGAACATGGTTTTTTTTTTGTACTTAAAAGCTCATCCTGAGAAAGTCTCCATGCTACCCTGGGATTCTGATCACCCAGTATAGTTGCAGGCTAGATAAGAAAGGTTTTCTATTGGCTTAAATAATGTTCCAAAATTCTCCTCTGGTGAATACCCTAAACACTAAATTGTATACATCAAACCAGGAATAAAAATTAGTTAACATCATCCAGTTATGAGCCCTGCAAGATGCAAAAATAACTGACCTAATAAGACATGCCCTTTGATGCATTAGGAAAAGAAATGTTACACGAATATTCAAATAATTTTCTGTTTGGATGTGGACATGTTCCATGAGAAGAAATTCATTCATAGCATGGTTATTTGAAACACAATAGGGACTATAAGCCCAAGGAGAGATAAAAAATATTATTATGCTAAACAGATGTAGAATTATCATGATTCCTAATAATTTATTTTTCAAACCATAGATGAGAACATTGATCCATTTTTGTCACAGAAACCTCTGCTTGTAGGTGTAAATTAACAGAACTGATCATTTTGGAGAGAATGAGGCACTGGATAATGCTCAGCTTCAGATGCGGAACACACATTATTCTCAGGCGCAAAAATCTCAGTGTTCTTCCAGAGGTTGTAGATAATTAAAAGAAAATTATTTTCCAGAAAGAACAGAGTAATTGTAGATACAAATGCATAGTATCAGGGGCACCAGAGCTGCAAAACCTCATGCTAGAAAAAAAAAAAAAAAACCTCAAGCATAGAGAAGAGAGTTTTGTGTGAAATCACACCACTAGCCGTGGGGATTTTGTCCTTGATAGATATTGTGATAGTCAGTTATTATCAAAGCTTTGAACTCCAGTAGGTTTACCATAGTTGAGAGAAGGCTACAGTTTTATGAGTAATACCACAACATAGACAGGATTCTTTGGGGAAAAAGAAGAAATGTCAAATTGGTTGAACAGGAGGGTTATTATAAAGGAGCACATATGGAAAGAGTGGGAGCTGGAGTGAATATAATCAAAACACACTGTACTAAAGTTCTCACTTAATTCATGAAAGCATTTCAACACCAAAAAAGCAGACAGACACACCAAAATGATAAGTAAAGAAAGGCATGTACTGGAAGGGAAATGGGCATAAAAGTCCTTCATAGTGGAAACCAAGAAAAATAGTGGAAACCAAGTTATCTTTCCTAACGAAAAGATTTGAATGTGTGTGTGTGTGTGTGTGTGTGTGTGTATGTATATGTATATATGTACACACATAGAATGCATACATTTTGAGAATTTCTTACATGTATGTAGTCTTATAAGCATATTATATTCATAATCGCTGTTGTATTTTCCATGTAAAGATAGCAGAGGTGCTCAAAGCCTCCAACCACTAAGCAATGATAAGGGGATGAAAACTTTAATCACAAAATCAGAACAGTCTATGTTAGATCTTTGTTTTTTCTATATATATAACATCAAAAATTATGTCAAGTTCATATATGATACTAAAATGTGGGTTTTTTGCTGCTTGAATGCTTTATTATTAGATTTTTAAAATGAAAAATCACTAAGATAGGCCTGGAGTACATCATATTAGTTTCTTGGAAGAGGACAATGGGAGAGAGAAGAAACACAGCCATGCTTAAGTACTTGAGTTCATCAAACATGGAGGTCAGACAGAGATGGAGAAGCCACATTGCAGGGAAAATGGCTTCAGAGAAAGAGAAAGGGAGCCCAAGATATCACTGAAGCATAGTGAGGATCTGTCCAGAACCCAAAAGAAAGAAATAGAAAGAAAAAAAATGAAATTAGGATTTTGAGAATGAGCACTCAGCTGCATTCAAAACCAATGAAAGTTATGATATACACAAGTACGTAAATGTTGTGATCTCGATATTCACTATTGTTATACTCAAGAAAGTTCAATCCTATCTCCTATGTACAAGTTAAAATTGATTCTGGATTTTAATATATTTCATCGACATTAATTTTTAAAACTTTTGACCAACATGAAAAACATAAAAATTGGCAAAAATGGTGAGAATAAAAATACAAGATTCTGTCTCTTCCTAAATATATTTTAGTAACCTATGATGTACAATATTGTCAATGGATGATAGCTGTAGAAGATGGACAGACATATTGAAAGGTTTAGAAATCTGAGAATGTGTTGTAGGAATTATTGTCCCTGCATTGTGTAATTTCAACTGGAAAACATAGATGTCATTATTTATTAATTCAATTATATTAGGTATGAGAGTGACATTGGATAAATTAATATTTGTTAATCTTATTAGACAAAATCAGTCTAAAATGGTCCAAATTATTACTGAATGTGAATACAGTGATAGACAGACACATATATTTTTGCAAGTGACACATTGAGGTAAGTAATAAAAGAATTCCCATAGTGCTAACAATGACAGCTATCAGTACTCACTTCTGCGAAAACCCCAAAAACATTCTTACACCAGGTAGGCTGGTGTATATCTGATTAGCTATATGGGTGTTTCTTGCTGTGTTGTAAAATACCATGGCAGATTACACATTCTTTGTGAAACACCCTAAGAAAAGGGGAGCTAGCAAATAAGATCTCCATGCTAATGAAAAGTACCAAGTGAGGATAAACAAAGCACAGTGGATACAACAGAATGGACACCAAAGTAAGGCTTTCATATAAACTAATGTAGTCCGCATAAACCTTCATACAAGGATGTAGAGAGCATTCAAAGTTCACTGTGCCCATGTGAAGAGAAAAGGTCCCAGAAGTTTAATTCGTGGTAAGAAGAGATCGATTATTAGGCCACAGGCAGCATTGGAGGGAAGAGCTCAGAATCATGATATAGAAAGGCATCAAGATATTTTCACTGGTAATACACAAAAGAAAGACAGATTGTGAGGAAACATGAAAGCTGACTTTACTGTCTGAATTATGCTCCGTGAAATTGATAGTTATATCTCTTTATTACTTTTTTTAAATTCCACAAAAATACAATATATATATATATATATATATATATACATAAATATATGTATATATATTTATGTGGTGTTATTCTTAACTATTTGTCTTAAAAAAGATAATAAAAGCATTTATTGTTATCATTATAAAGCAATGTTGATAAATCTTGGTCATTCCAAGTTAGGTTATTTGTTTGAAAATTTTTACATTTTATAATCAATGTCTTATTCTGAAAGTTTCATGAACATGTCAGCCTGAACATGATATGAATTAAGAATACAATAGTAGATATACCAAAGTGGCTGGGAGAAAGATCATAGGGTCTTATTTCTAGACAAAGAACTAGAGGCAACTAAGGAAATCAAAAGTCAAAGAAATAGTCTTTTACAAGGAAAAGCAAAACCATCAAATATCCAATATCAAATGGTCATCCTCAAAACTATGCATAGGAGTACATTAATGGAGACTGATCTGTTTGTAGTTAGGAACATGCATATATATGTGCACCCTTATGATTATGTATTAATAATTTTTTAAAAAGTCAATAAATTTGGAAGGAAGGAAGAAGAGTTATGTGACAAAGTTTGGAGGTAAGGAAGGAAAAGAGAAATACTCCAATTACATTACAATTTCAAAAATAAATGAAGTAATAAAAAATTTTAAAACAAGCATCCCACTGCAAAGCATTTTAGAATAAGATGCAAGGAAATGCTTTTCGATTTTGATGTGTGAAACTGCTCACAAAAGGGCATATATTTATAGTAGAGGAGGAAAAACTCCTAACATCCAAATTGTAAAAGATAATATTCCTCTGATACATGGATTTTTGTCACATTATTAACATAAGAAATGTTTGGAGATATGAGGTAATCTACTTTGATAAATCTAGTCAACCAAAATTTAAAGACAATGGGATAGACATGTTCTTCATCTCATATATTTCTAGAGATAGTAACAATTTTAATTTGGAAGGATAACAGGCACCATGTATAATAGGTTTTGTCATATGGAAAATAATATAGTTCACCTAGGGCAAAACCCTAGAACTGAGTATGGGATGAATTTGATGTCGACACACACATGGTGGGAGGTTAAGTTGTCCTTCACAGATGATCTCTCACCTGCATGTGAGACCTGAGGCAAGAGTGTCCATGGACACACACAAAAATTTTGGTAAAAATGTCTTGTAAAGTCTGTATCATGTGCACTCCATTAGACTAAGTCATGTTGCCTCAAAAGAAAACTTACACTAATCTGGAAATTAATATATAATTTTATGTTTGTATATCATATCATCTGAATAGTTATAATAGCCCTAAAGTAAAATCTGTTTAAAAATTTAGACCACAAAAAACCAAAGTAGTGAAGAAAAATTCCTGCCCACAGCTAAGATGTTTTGTAATCTTGATAATTAAGATGATCATTTCTAGGCATGTAAAAATTATATGCACGAAAAAGACAAAGAAAATTAGAGAGCAGACATATTCCCTCTTTGAAAACATATCTGCACT
This sequence comes from Peromyscus eremicus, assembly GCF_949786415.1. NCBI lineage: Eukaryota > Metazoa > Chordata > Mammalia > Rodentia > Cricetidae > Peromyscus > Peromyscus eremicus. Next base: position 189,340,415 of record NC_081416.1, on the reverse strand, counting down.
CTCTCAGTGTAATAAAGAATGTAATAAGAAGCCTTACAAAATAATTTTAACTTTAAGATATATACATGTCTTGTTCCTCAACATGTGTGAAAAATTAGGAAAGGTATTGTACAACGGAAGATTTTGAGGGAGTAACGGAAAGTGAGAAACACACACATATTACTCTTTCGTAGTAACAAAAATATTTCACTACCACAAACTTAATTTTATTTCTGACTTAGTAAGAAACAACCCTAAGTGGCCACAATCTTGTCAATGTTCCTTACGACCACATCCATGAAAATGAGATTAAAAACTTGTTAGAAACGCATGGAAAGACCTGTAAAAGAGAAAATACTTCTGGTAGAAAGCGATTAGTAAATAATTAATTTAACTAAAAAATTTTGAAGACAGGCATAGCTGTTTTGACAAGAAGAAACTATTGCCAACTTCTAAATCTGACACCCTTACTGCTAAATCAGTGATATCTAGTATATGCAAACTTGTTACTCTACCATCACATCCTTCCATAGTAACAACTTTTGGTGGCATCACCTCTTTTTACATGATAACATATAGACTGCTAGAGTGTCCTGAAGAGCCAGGTAAACTTTAATAAAACCATCCTCTCTCTGAAGACCTAATATGAGAAACATGTGGCTGTAAAGGCATGGCCAAGGAAGATCCAATATTTCAATTGTCATATTTGGAAACAAAAATCAATAAACAAACAAGCAACTTATTGTATCATTTTTGAGAATAGAAAATAAATGAAGAATAACATACAATTAAATAAGGAATTTTGGATTAGAAGAAGGTTTTTCATGATAAAAATAAGAAGCATAGGAGCTTGAATACACATATCACTTGGGTCATTTGTAACATGAAATCTGAAACAGCATAAATGAACAGCAACACTTACTGTATGCGAAAGTCAGTGTAAATGTTTGGCAGATAAGGATGTGGAACTTTGTTGTCTGTGTACACAGTATGAACTGGGAAAAATACACCAATGGTTACATCTCCTTCATGGTGAAAATCTTCTTTGATTCTGATATAACACTCAGCGGAGCTATAGGCATATGCATGACTGTGATTAAAGAAGATCCTGATAATAATAACCAAAAAAAAACATCCCACCAACACACATGTCTGCTCAGACATAAGTCTGATGGATCCAGATCTCACAGGGTCCTGCAGGTTTATACTTAGCTCAAGTGTTTGTGACCCTCTGCGCTTCTAACTTTCTTGATGGGTGAGGCTGTCACAATAACCCAGAGAGCTGTCACACTCTGAGCACTTTCTTATACCTCTTCCACTACCACTGAGAATTCTGGAACTCTTTCTTCCCTTGGGCTATGCATCTGAGGCCCTGTGTTCAGGTGAAAAACAAGCTGGAAAATATGTTTATAGATTTTCTTCTGCACCCTTAGGCACCATGATTTCACCTAACACAACAGGCAGTAAGAGCTCAGGGATGAACTCCTCTTTGGATTATTTGGTCACAAGAATGAAGCAAGAAACCTTTTAAATGAAAACAACTGAGACTGGTGTTAACAGTCGACATTGGAGGATGGCATTCCAAGTGTAGTGAGTAGAGAAAGGGCCAAAATCCCATGATGGAGGGAACCCAGCAAAATGATTGAGACATCATGATTTTCCAAACCAAAAGAAGTCAGTAGATTCTACCTTGCTTAGTGTCTGTGTCTCAGAGATTCTTTGCTTCTACGATACATCTATATATGCCTAATAATACAATGTCCACATCCAGTAAAATCTGCTTATTTCTCACTTTGAGAAAATTAATGATCTTACTAAATTATTCAGCTCCAAATTAACCAACTGAGACATGAAGTTTCTTGTTTAGATTCTATGCTTTGAGCTACTGTACCTCTGCTGTCCTAGTTAATCCTCAGTAAATAATTGTGTAGATGTGTTGTTCTGATAAATACCTGTACCTAGTGCAGTGAGTTGACCAGCTACTTACCCTGTTCTGAGAACATGAGGATGATAGGAAATCCTTCTCTTTTCTCTATAAAGCATAATAATTTAATAGCCTTTGTAAGCCGGCACCATATTCCCGGCCTCTTTCTTCCTCTTCTCCACACACGTGTCTCTCCGCAGGCCTGAGCACTCATCTGTCTCTTTTATCTTAGTAAAACTCTTGTTAGTGGATTCTGTCGTATATCATGACATTTTCTCACAGGGCAAGAGCGGCGCTAAATAAATAACAGCTACAATTGAGTGCTTGTTAAGTCCATTTGCTTGAAATATATAGTTCTGATCTTTTTTTAATTTTTATTTTTTTTTAAATTTTGCAATACAATTCAGTTCTACATATCAGCCACGGATTCCCTTGTTCTCCCCCCTCCCACCAACCTCCCCTTCCCCCCAACCCACCCCCAATTCCTACCTCCTCCAGGGCAAATTCTCCCCCGAGGACTGAGATCAACCTGGTAGACTCAGTCCAGGCAGGTTCAGTCCCCTCCTCCCAGGCAGAGCCAAGCGACCCTGCATAGGCCCCAGGTTTCAAACAGCCAACTCATACAATGAGCACAGGACCCGGTCCCACTGCCTGGATGCCTCCCAAACAGATCAAGCCAATCAACTGTCTCACTTATTCAGGGGGCCTGATCCAGTTGGGGACCCCTCAGCCATTGGTTCATAGTTCATGTGTTTCCATTCGTTTGGCAATTTGACCCTGTGCTTTACCCAACCTTGGTCTCAACAATTCTCGCTCATATAAACCCTCCTCCTAGAGCTCTACCGGGGGCCTAGCCATGGATCGCTGCATCCAGATCCCTCAGTCGTTGGATGGGGTTTCTAGCATGACAATTGGGTGTTTGGCAATCCCATCACCAGAGTAGGTCAGTTGGGCTGTCTCTCGACCATTGCCAGCACTCTGTTGTGGGGGTATCTTTGTGGATTTCTGTGGGCCTCTCTAGCACTTTGCTTCTTCCTATTCTCATGTGGTCTTCATTTACCATGGTCACCTATTCTTTGTTCTCCCCCTCTGTTGTTGATCCAGCTGGGATCTTGGTATTTATCCTTGATGTAAAGGCATGTGTCCCTAATGTAACAGAGGAATGGATTCTATTTTCACATCCATTCTATCAGTGTGGGTATTTTTATTGTGGAATTGAAATCATTGAGATTGAGAAATGGTAATGACGAATGATTGTGGATTTCTGTTTTGTTGTTGTTGTTGTTATTGGGGTGTTTATGTTAGTAGTGTTGGTTTTGTGTGTGTGTGTGTGTGTGTGTGTGTGTGTGTGTGTGTGTGTGCATTTTTATTCTTTTAATTTGCTTGTCTGGAATTATTTATTTCCTGTGTTCCCTAGGGTGTGATTAACCTCTTTAGGTTATATTATTTCTCTAGTGACTTTTGTAGGACAATATTTACAGACAGCTATTTCTTTTTTTTTCTTTTTTCTATTTTTTTTTTTTTTTTGGTTTTTCGAGACAGGGTTTCTCTGTGTAGCTTTGCGCCTCGCCTGGAACTCACTTGGTAGCCCAGGCTGGCCTCGAACTCACAGAGATCCGCCTGGCTCTGCCTCCCGAGTGCTGGGATTAAAGGTGTGGGCCACCACCACCCGGCGACAGTTTTATCATTGAGTATCTTATTTCGTCCATCTATGGTGACTGAAAGTTTTACTGGGTATAGTAGTCTGGGTTGGCATCAAAGGTCTCTTAGAGACTATATAATATTTGCCCATGACATTTTGACTTTAAGTCAGGTGTTAGGCTCTGCCTTTATGTGTTAATTGTTTAGTTGATTCTTTTCCATTTCAGCTTTTAATATACTTATTTATTTTATACATTCAGTATTCTGATTATTATGTACCAAGTGAAATTTTCTTTTTGGTCCAGTCTATTTGGTGTTCTGCTTGCTTCTTGTACTTTATTCGTTTGTTTGTTTTTCATGACATTGATAATCAGTGTTGTTTTGGTGCCTGTCCTGGATCTTGCTCTGTAGACCAGGCTGTCCTTGAATGGCAATATTCCACACTAAATTTTATTGTGTCCTCTGTTTATTCACACTCGGACTCTTGTACATGCTCATGATTCATTGCCAATCTGTAGTCATATTTTGTAGTATAGTGTGGTCTATTTGGACTGTTATTGGTTACAGGGAAGAAACCAAAAGTGTAAGTATAGAAGAAACACTGGAGGTTCTCACAGCTCCTAACAAATGACAGCCTCAGTAGCAGGTGCTGTGACAGGCCAACTCTACCATGTCTGTAGCTGTCAGATACACCACTGCTGCCCAAATCTCTTCAAAACTACAGATGATGACCACATCAGAGTTCTCTCCATTTCTTCCACCTTTCCCAAATCCACAAAAGCATAAAATGAGAAAGAACATAAAAACACTGAGATATTTGTCTTCCTGATGACAACCATATGACTGGGGGATGGGGAATAGCACATATTTTTTAACTTGCCTTCAATTGATGCAGATGGTTATAAACACTGTTTCTTTCTTCTTTTGGTAATTTATATTTCTTCAACCAAGATCTCTCTGTGCTATTTATTAATGTATTTAGCAGTTCCATAATTCCTGGGACTCAGTGTATTTAAACTTTCATTTTATGATTTATACATTAATATGTCCTAAAATCTTTTCTTAACAAGGATTTTATGCTCTTTTGATGTTTATATTCTTATTACATTCATTTATTTATTTTGGGGAGGTGCTTTCTTTTATGAGTTTGGAAGTTACAAGTCAACTGTTCTCTCCATTCCACATGAGGGCCACCACAATTGAACACATGATCAGGATGATGATTGATTCAGTGAGTGAGTTTTGCTGTGTTTCTTCTCTCTCTGGATTTTAGACACCCTTAAAAACATTGCTGTCAGCTCTTTAAAGGTTTGGCAGAAGTCAGCAAAGGATCCCTCCAGTCCTGAGCTTCTTGTGTAAGACCATTTTTATGATGATTCTTCAGTCTTCTATAATTGCTTATACCTTTTGGAGTAATCAAATCAGGTCATATGTATCAGGAATTTGTCTACTTCAATATTTTTCACTTTTTTTATAATCAAAATTTTAATGTGTTCCCTAATAATTCACTAGATGTTGTTGGGATCTGCTAAGACACTTGTTTTCACTGAAAACTTTATAATCCTTGCTCTTAGTTTCCTTCAGTTTTACAAATGGCTTCTCTTAGCACAGCAACCTTGGCTCTAAGCCATGTCCTTATCTTTTTTTTATTTAATAACTTACTTATTTTGAGACAGGGTCTCTCTATGTAGCCTTAGCTGTCATCCATTTATCTTCCAAGAACAAGCTGTCCCTGAATGTGTAGAGATCCACCTATCTCTGAATTCCCAGTGCTTAGATTAAAGCAGTGCTCCCCGTAAGTGTTGAATTGCATCTTTCCATGTCTTGCTGCTAACTTGATGCTAATGAGAAGCCTGACATCCTTCTGTTGTATTTTCACTTTCAGAGTGATATCATTTCTCATTATATCTTGTTGTTTGTTTTATTAGTTATGTATTTCCCAATATCTGACTGCAAAATGAGGAAGAAAGTTTCTTCTCTACCCATAACTGTCTGGATTCTAAACACCTCTCATGCTAGAATGTCCATTTCTTTCTCTTCATTTGGGAAATTTCTGTTCCTTCATTAAACACAATCTCTATGATAAGTTTTAAATTAGTTTTGTTCTCTTGATTGTATCCTAGAAATGCTGTGTTCTTCATTCACCTTCCTTTCCACTATTGGTGTTTGAATGTGGTATTCTATAGCTTTGTTGTCCATCTTTCACACTCTTACACTGTCAAGTCTTTCTGTTTTGCATTGTGCTTTCTTATTTGATTCAGTAACTCATGCAATGCCACCATTTTCTTTTGAAATTAACTTTACCTAGTTCACTATGTATTCTTGATTTTAGTGAATCGGATGGTGATTAACCGGGAAGAATTTTCTTTTGTGCTATGGCTCCTCTTTATGCTGTTGATTGTTTACTTTGTGAAACACATGAGTTTTCACTTTCGATCTCTATTTCCTGAAGTATTTCCATACTACTCAGGAAGTCACTGTCTTTACATCAGTGCTCAAATGAATCCTTTTTCCTAGAGTGGTTTTAAGTTCTTGAATTATGTTAAGGTATTTTATAATCCTAAAATGAGTAATTTACAATGTAATTTGTGAGGATATAAACACAGTGTAGATGGACACTGACTTTTGTAGCTTGTTCTCTTCCAAATGCACTCTTTTCTGAAAAGCATTGTTTAGATTCCTTATCAAGACTCAGAGGATTATATTCAATTAGGCCTTTGCTTTATAAACTTCTATCATACCTCATTCATTTATGTGTCTGCTCTTATTTCACCTTCAAGGACTACATTTTTTGGTAACTAATTTTCCTATGGCAGTAAACATAGTATATTTGATTTTAAATACTATGGTAACTTTGCTACTAGCTTTCTTACTGAGGATTAATTTGAACATTTGGAGGTTTGTGGAACTGCTTTATGAAATTTTGGACTAATTTTCTGTATTTTTGAGAAGAATGCACAGGGATTTCTATAGAGATTGGAATCAACTGACTTATGTAGCCATGTGAACTGTATGATTTTGCTGGACCATGAAAAAGTGCAGTCTTTGGAAATACTTAGGTTGTTTCAATTTCTGTGTTCAGTGTTTTATAGTTCCCATTAGTAAATCTTTTATCTCCTTGTGTAAGCTATTTGGGTTTCTTTGGCTTCTTGAAATTATCATGAGTGGTGATTACTGGGTTTGGGTTTTATGTTGCTTTGCATTGTCTTCTTGATTATTCTTAATATTTCTTCTTGTAGATTTTTTTTATTTTCTTTCTTTGTTTTTTTAGACTTTTTATCTCTTAAGTCTGTTACTTTACATTTCAGACAGGATTTCTGTGTGTTGAATTATTCATTTGACCTTTCAATGAATCACATGTTCCTCATATTTAACGTATTCTTAATGAAAATTAAATGTTCGTAAATGTTCATTTGTTGACTTGGAAATCAGATATTTACATTCGTGAAGATTTTGCTTCATACTATGGCTGCTTTGAATTTCTTTACTGTTACAGGCTGGCATTGTCCCTCCCCGGTTGTGATATTTTATTTGTAATCTAACAAAAAAAGCTTGCCTGATAATCACAAGGATTAGCTAGATGCTAGTTAGCTACTGAGTTCTGGAGGTCTATGCAGACAGACAGGAAGTAATAGAGCTGGGCAGAAAGAGGAAGTTATAAGGCAGGGTGGAGAGAGGAGCTTGCTTTGTTTAGGCTGAGGATTCCATAGGGGTAAGTAGCAGTGGCTTGATGTTCTGCCTCTCTGATCTTTCAGCTTTTATTCCAATATTTGGCTCTGGGTTTTTTATTAAGAAGACAGTTTAGCAATTCATGTTACATGTTACAACCTAACATTTGTAGAACAAATTCACTAAAAAGCCACTTTTGGCTTTGTATGTCCCTGACACTGGCCCAAGTTGCATGTAGCCAGAGTCTACACACCATGTGGGCCAGAGTATCTTTGACTTCTTCTCTCCTGGTGGGTTGTGGGCTCTCTCTGGATCCCCACCTCTGACTGCTACCACACTAGGTAGTGACCTTGAAACTTGCTTGGGCTTCTACTGCTCTACTCAGAAGCAGTCAGCCTCACATCAAAATCATCATTGTCAGCAAATTTGTTGAGTTAATTAAGATTTCTTAAAAGGGGAATTAGTTAAAAGAGAATTTTTTCACACATTAAAAGAGGGGAACCATTTTACAATGGAGGAAATTTAGTCTCTGTTTGATAGCACATTAAGTGATCTGAAAATGGAACAATTAAATGGGAGGATAATTAATGTTGATGGGATTACATAGCATCAATTATGAGTATTATTTGTTTGATCATTTTAGTTCTATCATGTAAAAAAGTTGGTTAAATTGAATGCCAAGATAAAAGTTTTAGAAAGACTTGTTAAAACAGATCATAGAGAAATTCAGACACAGACAAAGGAATTTAAAGATGAATCTATCTCAGCATTGCCTTATATGGTTACAGAGAAACAGCCTAAGGCTTTTAAACAGCCAAACTTGATCTATCCTGTAACCATATAGGAAGTGCCAAATACTCAAGGCTGTGTACAAGCTGGTTGGACTCCTGTGAAAATGTTAGATTTGAGGAGACTCAAAGAAGCTACAGTGTCATATGGTATGCATGCTCTGTATGTGAAGCAAATGTTAAACTCATGATCACTTGTAATAGAATTATTCCTTGAGACTGGAAAAATTTGGTTATAGCTATTTTAGAGTCTGGTGACCATTTACAATGGAGGAGATAGGAGAAAGATGAGGCTAAGACCATTGAACAATGAAGTAGTGCTAGAGGTATGGAAATTTCACAAGATCAACTTATTGGAGAAGGTGATTGTGTTGATATACAAAGACAATATTTATATGATGAGCACACCCTAATTTTATACCTAATGGCACTCTTGAATACTTGGGACAGAATTGAAGAAGTAGGAAAGAAAATTGAGTCATTTACAAAGTCATACAAGGCCCCCCAAAAAACTCGACTGATTCCTTACAAAGGCTATCCTCAGCAGTAAAAAGAATGATACCAAACTCAGAAGCCAGGCAGATAATAATTAAAACTCTGGCTTTTTGAAAATGCTAATGCACAATTAGAAAAGGTTAATTAGGACATTAAAGGCAAGATCAGCACCCTTGGAGGAATAGATCCAAGATACAATGAATATTGAATTCCATGACCATGATGATACATGGATAGAGGAGGTGATTTCCAGAATCTTGAAGAAAAATAGTAATGTCAGGTGTTTCAATTGTGGTAAACAATGTCACCCCAAAAGGGACTGTAGCCGGGCGGTGGTGGCTCACGCCTTTAATCCCAGCACTCGGGAGGCAGAGCCAGGCGGATCTCTGTGAGTTCGAGGCCAGCCTGGGCTACCAAGTGAGTCCCAGGAAAGGCGCAAAGCTACACAGAGAAACCCTGTCTCAAAAAAAAAAGGGACTGTAAAAAGGACATTTCTAGAAAAAAGTTTTTTCAAGGAACAATGACAACAGAATGCCCCTCCCTTCTGGAACATGCAGAAGGTGTGGTAAAGAAAAAACATTGAACAATGGATATAGAACAACAAGGGACAGTCAAGGTAATCCCTTGCCTTTGCCATTGGGAAATGGCTTCAGGGGCCTCTTGCAGGCCATCATGACAAATTCAGCTCAGTCCCTTCCTCCATCATAGAAGAAACCTCTTCCAAGATCAATTAAATAACCTAATGCATATTGTATAAAAAAAATACTGTTTGGGGATATAGAACAGATCTAGAACAGAGACCAAAAAATTCCAGAGAAATCATAAAGTGAATTTTTTTGGCAAACTTCTATAAATGAAAAAAGACCAAAACTAAAAATGACATTCTCATTGAGGGTCTTGTAGACATATGTGCAGACATAACAATAACTGCACTAGAATCTTGACGTACAAATTGGCCTCTTCAGGAGCTCTTAGGGATTGGAATATTATCTCAAGTGAAACGAAAACAAAAAAAAATAGTATGAGATAGCCTGAATATATAAGGCCAGAAGGAAAAAGGAGAAAATTAAAGCCATATGTAGGTAATATAGCTTTGAATCTATGGGGACATGATTTCTTACAATAGTGTACCCAGATTAACATTCCTTAAACATCAGAAATAAACCATAAACTAACATGTTTCTGAGAAAAATATAGAAATCATTACAAAGAACAGTCACCACCCAGCCAGATTGTACAAGAACAGTGCACAACAGATTCTGATCTTTCAAAGACACCAATAGCCTTCCTTTACAATGGTTAATAGACAAGCCTGTATGGGTTCAGCAATGACCTTTAACAATACACAAACTAGAGGCCTTAAAACAGATGGTACAAGAGTTAAATACTCAGCATAGTGAAGAATCAACCAGCCCATGGAATTCTCCTGTATTTGTTATTAAAAAGAAATCTGGTAAAAAGAGAATGGTAGCAGACTTAAGAGCAATTAACAAAGTAATTCAGCCACTGGGCTCTCTACAATCTGGAATTCCTTTGCCTACTCTGTTACCCAAATGATGGCCTCTTATAGTTATTGATTCAAAAGACTGTGTCTTTTCAATAACCTTACAAGAACAAGATGGAGAAAAATTTGTCTTCACAGTTCCTACTAATAATAATTCCCAGCCAGCCAAGAGATATTAATGGATGGTTCTCCCACAGGAAATGTTAAATAGCCAAACCCTGTGCCAATATTTTATACTACTGCCATTGGAAGTAACATGTAAGCAATTTCCTAAATCTATAATTTATCACTACCTGGACGACATTTTACTAGCTGCTTCAAATGCAGATACTTTAGATTGAATGTGTGATGCAGTACAGAAAATTTTGCCTTGTTTGGGATTATAAATTGCTCCTGAAAAGATACAAAGTGGCCATTCTATTAATTATTTAGGATATAAAATAGGTTGTGGTGAATATAGGTTGTAGTGTAAAAACTAGGAACTAGTGCTGGTTAGGCTTTGAGGCTTTTGAGCAGGAGTCTAGCTGAGATCCATTCAGATGAGGACACAGAAGCTTCCATTCTGAGGAAACAGGATCAGCTGAGGAATTCGCGAGTTGAGGTGGCTGTGGCTTGTTCTGCTTCTCTGATCTTCCAGTATTCACCCCAAAACCTGGCCCTTTGTTTGTTTTTATTAATAAGACCTTTTAAGACTCATGCTACATCTGGTGCCCAATGTTTGTTCTATGAATTCAGAAAAAGCTGCTTGCCTGTGGCCTTGTGGGCCCCAGTTCAGGCATGAGCTACACGTTGCTGGTTCTGGTGGCACACTGGTTGCATTTACTGAAAGACGCAGAGGCAGGAGGATCTTGAGTTTGAGGCCGGCCTAGGAGGCTTGCTAAGGGGAAGCTTCAGCTCGGGCTGAGCCACAAATGGTGGTGGGATCATGGAGGCAGCAGCTGCTGGTCTGAGTTGCTGGCTGCCTCTCATTGTGTTGGAGACTGTGGTGATGCTGCTACCTGAGATGAAGGGCTTACTGCTACTTGTTCAGAGAATTGCCAGGACCATCCTGTTACAAGAAAGCATCAGCAAAGTTCAGTTTGTAAAAATTTGACAAGACAAATGGTGGGGAGAAATTGAGCTCTTCTAGAGGAGAATGTTCATGGTTTTGAAAGACAGACAGTTATCAGACTGTGATTGCTCCAAACCACAGAGGAGGCACAAAAATATCTGCAAGGAACCATGACCATAAATAAGAGCAAAATTGAAATCTTAATAAGGATGATAGGACTCCACAATGATGATTCCACATGGATTATGATAAAGCCATTAAGCTGATTAGTACCACAGAAAAATCAGCTTTGAACTACTCAGGACAATTTTGAGATAGCTAGCTGAGATGATCCAGATTCACAGACTACTCAAGCAAGGAAAAGCCTTGAGACAAGCCCTGCACATTCCCATTATGCAGATAGTGGACAAATGATATAGCTAACTCTCCCAGGACTTGACAACCCAAAACTTTACTTTTCAGGATCCCCTAAAGGTGTATTTACCCTTAGAAAGCAGGAAGTAATTTTAAGAAAATGACACTCACTTTCCCAAGAAGTGGGATGCGAGGTTCTTTTTTGGGTCATTTGATGAGTTATGGATATTGTCATGGTTTATCATGGTTGGATACAAGTTGTTAATGGTAAGAACAAAAGCTGAACAAGGAGATTAGATTCAGAGCTTTGTTTAAAAGAAAGAAAAAAGGGGACTATAGATATGAGGTAGATCATTGAATCTACTCTGAGAAAAAACATAAAGAAATAATAGGATAAATTGTTAGATCATAGAATCTACGCTAAAAAAAAAAAAAAAACAGAGAATACATAAAAATGACCAAAGGTAGATTATTGAATCTATTATGAAAAGAAAAAAAGAGAGAATATGAATATAATAAGATAAAAAGGGAGATTATTGAATGAACTTTTAAAAAGGAACTACTTGTTTTAAATAGGATATGTAATAAATAATTTTTGTCTGAATTTACCAAATGTTACTGGACTGGAAATTGTTAATATATATAATGGAGTTTTTTGTCTAAATTTGTTCAATGTTAATGGACTAGACATTTTTAGAAAAGAAACTCACTAAAGAGGTATAAGTGCATAAATTTGATAGACATTATAAGATAGTCTTTTAGTAATATAAGTTAGGATAGAAAGTGAATAAGTTACATTGTGGACTTACCAAAATAGAACAGATAATGGAATTATTTTCTCTGAGTTTGTCAAATGCAAATGGACTAGACATTGTTTAAGTATTTATTGCTTGTATATATTGTATATAGGTATTGTACTTATTGGATATAGTTTTTCTTGTATTAGTTAAGCTTCTTAAATTTTAGACAAAAAAGGGGAAATGTGGTGATACTGTGTTCTCCAATATATCATGGACCCTAATAAATTTATCTGGGGTCAGAGAAGAGAACAGCCACTAGACAGAAATAGAGGCCCGAAAATGGTGGCACTCACACCTTTAATCGTAGCCTTCTGGAGACAGAGATCCATCCCGATTTCTGAGTTCAAAGCCACACTGGAAACAGCCAGATATGGTGACTCATGCCTTTAATTCCAGGAAGTGATGGTAGAAAGCAGAAAGGCATATAAGGTGTGAAAACCAGGAACTAGTGCTGGTTAAGTTTTGAGGCTTTTGAGCAGGAGTCCAGCTGAGATCCATTCAGATGAGGACACAGAGGCTTCCAGTCTGAGGAAATAGGATCAGCTGAGGAATTGGTGAGGTGAGGTGGCTGTGGCTTTTTCTGCTTCTCTGATCTTCCAGTATTCACCCCATTACCTGGCCCTGTGTTTGTTTTTATTAATCAGACCTTTTAAGATTCATGCTATGGGGCTGGAGAGATGGCTCAGAGGTTGAGAGCACTGACTGCTCTTCCAGAGGTTCTGAGTTCAATTCCCAGCAACCACATGGTGGCTCACAACCATCTGTAATGAGATCTGGTGCCCTCTTCTGGCCTGCAGAATACATGTTGTATATATAATAAATAAATCTTAAAAAAAAGATTCATGCTACAATAGTTCTACAAAAAATTAGATCCCCAAAAGTACCAATTAGGAGAGATTGATTATGGACTCAATGGATTTCAAAGATTATTTAGAGAATTTTCCAGTGTACGGAGTGTTAGTGAGGTAAAAAAAATATGAATTAAATAATTCATTCAAAACCTTAGAGGATGACAAGGTCATAAATAGTCCAAGAGAATTATCAGCTAAACCCGAGAGAGAGTTATCTTTAGAAGAAAAGAAAATACAGGATGCATATGTGGATTGTGTGGATGCAAAGCTTGATTCCATGTTGGTGATTTCACCCTCTAAGCATTCTCCTATAGGTATTTTAATGCAGAGGGAAGATATATTGGAATAGATATCTCTACCAAATAAACAGAGTGAAAAAATTAAAAACTTACGTGTAAAAGACCTCTGACTTGATTTTAAAAGGAAAATTGAGACTGGTCAATTAACAGGAATAGACTCTGTGGAAATTATAGTACCTTTAACTAATAATGAAATTGATAAATTATGGGAAGAAAGGGAACTTGGCAAAGAGCTTGCAGTAATTTTTGGTAAAAATTAACAAAAATATGCCAAAAGTGATAGAATTAACTTATAAAGACATCTAACTGGATCCTGCCTTGAATTGTAGAGGAAACACTAATATCTGGACCCCGTACATTTTATACAGATGCAAACAAATAAGGAAAGGCAGGTTACAAATAATAAAATTTAAGTAAAATGGTTCAAAGTCTTTAAAATTATGTCCAAAAAATCTGAATTACATGCCATTTTGATGGTATTAATGGATTTTTCCAAATATCTCAACATAGTTACTGACTCTCAATATGCAGAAAGAGTGGTCTTACATATTGAAATGGTAGAATTTATCCCTGATGAATCAGAATTAACTTTGTTATTTATTCAGTTACAAGAAATAATGAGAAATAGGAATCAACGCTCATATACAACTCTCATCCAATCCCATATAAGTCTGCTAGGCCTTCTAGCACAAGGTAATGATGAGATCGATAATCTGTTGATAGGAAATGTGCTAAAGGTCTCAGAAAAAAAAACATCATGTCAATAGTAAGGGTTTTAAAGAAAGATTTTTCTATAACTTGGAATCAAGCCAAGGAAATGTCCTACTTATTCTTTCTACAGTCAGACTGAACTACCAGCATTTTGTAACCTAGAGGAATAAAATCTGGCAGATGCATGTGTTTCTCTTTGCAGAATTTTGAAAATTGAAATATGTATACCATACCATTGATACCTATTCACAATTTCAATGGGCAACTGCTCTGAGTTACAAAAAGGCTGATTCTGTAATCACACATTTGCTAGAAGTTATGGTCATCATACATATACCTGTACAAATTAAAACTGACAATGCTGGAGCATTTGTCTCTGGTAAAATGAAACAGTTTTTTGCTTTTTCCAATATAAAGCATATACCACACAATTCTATGGGCCAAGCAATCAGAGAAAGATCAAATTGAACTCTACAGGATATATGCTAAATAAACAGAAAGGGGTAACACAAACTCCCAGAAATAGATTACATAAATTAAATTTTCTCAAGAATCATGAGAAAGGAATGATGGCTGCAGAGAGACATTGTATAATAGAAAAAAACTATGGAATTAAATCAACTTTTATACTTCAAAGATGCACTCACCTCAAAATGGAAACCAGCATATGTATTACATTTGTGCTCAGGTTTTTCTTTTGTTTCTAAAGGTGTAGAAAAGCTATGGATACCATCAAAATTATGAAGGTTTGATTTGAACAAGAGAGACCTCTTAATTAGAAGAAGTGATAGTTCATCAAGCAGCATGATCATTCAATTTAAATTAGCTTATACCTCTAATAAATGCTTTTCCTCAGCTCTTTTTAATCAGATATACTTTGCCAAAAGGGAACTTCCCCAAAGTTAGGGTTCTTGGTTTTGTCTTTGAGGAGATTGAATGCTAAGAAACTGAAAAACAGGGGACAAATGAGACATATGAAGAAAAAGGATAAATCATCTGGAAAACAATGTTCCAAGGAAAAGAGTAAATTGGACTATTGGTATAACATATATAAAATTTCATTAGTCTTTTTAAATATATGTTTCTGTTGCTTTCTACAGAAACATACTGCAAATGGTCTTTATATAGTCCCAGTTCAATTTAAAATTAAAGCTGCCTTTGTAGTTGGAGTGTGGCTCTCTCCTTCTATAAGCCCAAGCATGCTTGTTAAAGGAAAATCCAAAATCTCTGTATCATATCAGAAGAACCACCTGATATGGCACAGAAGAAAACCCAAAATTAAAGGACAATTCTCTTGCAACAAAACTCGTAATTCTTTGCTTTTATTTTGACTCTTTATAACTTGTTTTAAGGTATGGATTTTACATCAAAATTAATAAGATTTATATATATTAAACTTTTGTCATGAAATTAATGGTTGCATAGAATAATAACTAATTCTAGATAAAAGGCTTAATCTATCATCCTGTAAATAATTTCAGGTTTGAGTCTCTATCAGTTTTCTGCAGGGAACTATGATCACACCTAATAGCAAATTTGAAGTCTCCAAATGATGGGGCCCCACAGCGGTGATTCCATCAGGACAATCATAATACCACTAAGCTGACAAACAACACCAAAGATCAGTTTTTGACTACCAATTGCTCAGGACAATTTTAAGATGGCTAGGTGAGATGATCCAGCCTCACAGACTACTCAAGCAACGACTTGAGACCAACTCTTCACTTTCACATTATGCAGAGACTTGACAACAAATGATACAGCTACCTCTCTCAGGACTTGACAATTAACTCAAAATTTTTCTTTTCAGGATCCCCTAAAAATGCCTTTGACCCCTGAGAGCAGGAAGTAATTTTAAGAACAGAATGCCCACATTTCCAACAGTTGAGATGGGTGGTTTTTGGTCATTCAATGGGTTATGGATAATTGTCATTGTTTAGGATGGTTAGTTACAAGTTGTTAATTGATAATGGTCAGGAAAAAAGCTAAACAAAGAAAACTAGATTCAGGGTTATTTTTGGGGGAAAAAAAAGAGAACATAGATAAGAGGTAGATTATTGAATCTACTATGAAAATAAGGTATAGAAATGATACAATAAAGTATAGTTTATTGAATTTTCTCTGAAAATAAAAAAAGAGAGAATATGAATATGAGAAGATTAAAAGGTAGATAATTGAATCTACTTTTAAAAGGCAACTACTAATTTTAAATATTTTACATTGGAGAGAATTTTTTATATTGTATACAAACTATGTGTACTGATACATATTTGAGATTAACTTTGTTAGAAAATATTGTACATATATTTCTAATCTTTTTTTTAATTTTTATTTTGCAATACAATTCAGTTCTACATATCAGCCACAGATTCTCTTGTTCTCCCCCCTCCCGCCCCCTTTACCTTCCCCCCAGCCCGCACCCCATTCCCATCTCCTCCAGGGCAAAGCCTTCCCCACAGACTGAGATCAACCTGGTAGACTCAGTCAAGGTAGTTCCAGTCCCCTCCTACCAGGCCGAGCCAAGGGACCCTGCATAGGCCCCAGGTTTCAAACAACCGACTCATGAAATGAGCACAGGACCCGGTCCCACTGCCTGGATGCCTCCCAAACAGATCAGGCCAATCAACTGTCTCACCCACTCAGAGGGCCTGATCCAGTTGGTGACCCCTCAGCCATTGGTTCATATTTCATGTGTTTCCGTTCGTTTGGCTATTTGTCTCTGTGCTTTATCCAATCTTGGTCTCAACAATTCTCACTCATATAAACCCTCCTCATTCTCACTAATTGGACTCCCAGAGATCCACCCGGGGCCTAGTCATGGATCTCTGCATCCAGATCCCTCAGTAGTTGGATGAGGTTTCTAGCACGACAATTAGGGTGTTTGGCCATCCCATCACCAGAGTAGGTCAGTTCGGACTGTCTCTCGACCATTGCCAGCAGTCTGTTGTGGGGGTATCTTTGTGGATTTCTGTGGGCCTCTCTAGCACTTTGCTTCTTCCTATTCTCATGTGGTCTTCACTTACCATGGTCTCCTGTTCCTTGTTCTCTCTCTCTGTTGTTGATCCAGCTGGGATCTCCTGCTCACCCAAGCTCTCTTTCCCTCGACCCTCGCCCTTCACTACCCCCACTCATGTCCAGGCTGTTCATGTAGATCTCATTCCATTTCTCTGTCATTGGGTGATCCCTGTGTCTTTCTTGGGGTCCTGTTTTCCAGGTAGCCTCCCTGGTGATGTGAGTAGCAGTCCAGTCATCCTTGTTCCACATCTAGTATCCTGCTATGAGTGAGTACATACCATGTTTGTCTTTCTGAGTCTGGATTACCTCACTCAGGATGATTTTTTCTAGATCCATCCATTTGTCTGCAAACTTCATGATGTCATTGTTTTTCTCTGCTGAGTAGTATTCCATTGTGTATATGTACCACATTTTATTTATCCATTCTTCAGTTGAAGGGCATCTAGGTTGTTTCCATGTTCTGGCTATTACAAACAATGCTGATATGAACATAGCTGAACAAGTGCTCTTGTGGTGTGGTTGAGCATTCCTTGGGTATATGCCCAAGGGTGATATAGCTGGATCTTGGGGGAGATGGATTCCCAATTTTCTAAGAAAGCGCCATATTGATTTCCAAAGTGGTTGTACAAGCTTGCATTCCCACCAGCAGTGGAGGAGAGTTCCCCTAGCTCCACATCCTCTCCAGCATAAGCTGTCTTCAGTGTTTTTGATCTTAGCCATTCTGACAGGCGTAAGGTGGTATCTCAGAGTTGTTTTGATTTGCATTTCCCTGATGATTAGGGATGTTGAGCAATTCCTTAAATGTCTTTCAGCCATTTGAGTTTCCTCTGTTGAGAATTCTCTTTTTAGATCTATAGCCCATTTCTTAATTGGACTGTTGGGCATTTTGATGTCTAATTTCTTGAGTTCCTTATATATTCTGGATATCAGTCCTCTGTCAGATGTGGGGTTGGTGAAGATCTTTTCCCATTCTGTAGGCTGTCGCTTTGCCTTGTTGACTGTATCCTTTGCTCTACAAAAGCTTCTCAGTTTCAAGAGGTCCCATTGATTGATTGTTTCTCTCAGTGTCTGTGCTACTGGTGTTCTATTTAGGAAGTTGTCTCCTATGCCAATGCGTTCAAGACTACTTCCTACTTTCTCTTCTAACAGGTTCAGAGTAGCTGGATTTATGTTGAGGTCCTTGATCCACTTGGACTTAAGTTTTGTGCACGGTGATAGATATGGATCTATTTGCAGCCTTCTACATGTTGATATCCATTTTTCCAGCACCATTTGTTGAAGATGCTTTCTTTTTTCCATTGTGCACTTTTGGCTTCTTTGTCAAAAATTATTTGTTCATAGGTGTGCGGATTAATGTCGGGGTCTTCAATTCGATTCCATTGGTCCACATGTCGGTTTTTATGCCAGTACTAAGCTGTTTTTATTACTGTAGCTCTATAGTACAGCTTGAAGTCAGGGATTGTGATGCCTCCAGAGAATGAATGCGAGAATCTGCTCATATTCTTCCTTAGCCTGACTTTCTTTTACTAGATCAATTTTATTTTGTAAGATAAAAATATGCTTGAGTTTCATGATTTCTGTGGCAGCCAGGTGTTCAGAAGTCTGAGGCTGAGGACATGATTCATTACCAGCTATCATCAGAAGAGCTGCGTCCATCACTGCTGCGTTGTTCAGCATTGTAGCTTCAAAATATCATGGCCAGGACAGCCAACAAAGGAAACATGCTTGACTAATTTGAAGTTCCCTTTGGTCCCTGGAATGTCTGTAGGAAACTCATCTGGTGTACTACTTCCGCATGACCTGTAACATTCTGGTCTAGGACAACTTGGGTCATCAAGTTTATAAATCTTAGCATTAGCATATCCAAGCTTGATGGTAATATTTCTTTCTTGTTCATTTTTTAATCTGATGGTGTGAACTCCAGAAATAGCCTTTACCACAGTGGACTTCCCATGAGCTATATGACCAATTGTACCAATATTAATTGTAGCTTGTCTGCTGATAACTTCATGTGAAAGTGGTGTCAACTTGGTGACATCCAATGTGGCGAGATCCTGTCAGGAAAGATGTGGCTGCCTGAGAGTAACTCCAACCTCACCCCCAGCCATCTTGATCAGTGTGGATTCAGTGACCTACCTATTTATCCTATTATTTCTTTATCATTTTTCTCAGAGTAGATTCAATGATCTATCTCATATCTATATTCTCTTTTCCTTTTTGCTTTCTAGGGGTAAAGATATCTTTAGGGAATCTTGAAAAGAAAAAAAATTAGGTTAATTGTCAAGTCCTGTATCATTTGTCGAGTCTCTGCCCAAGTTGACCAAAGAACTTTATATAACATTTACTAAGTACTTTTTCAATGATGAAAGACAGCTCCTAACAAGATGCCCTTTGTCACGTAGCTGGAAACAGATATTAGAAAATGTTAAGGAAATTCAAAAAATCTAAGGTATAATTAGGTCCTGGCTGCTGGAGGTAGCTCAAAGTGTGATTAACAACAAGGAACTGAGTGGGATGAGTCCTTTTGCATAAACTGAAAGCCATTTTCTCTCATAGTGAGATACAGACTTACATATATCCAGCAGAATTTTATTGTCTTGCCCTCTGTCAGAAGAAAACAACACCACAGCACTGGCCCAGCACCAAGTTCCTATAATTGATCACCTAACAGGTTCAGATACCTCTCTCCAGATTAAACAATACCCAATGACTGTGGAAGTAAAAGGGAAAGTTGATGCCCACATGGCCAGGAGAGAAGAGACAGGCATTCTGATGGTCTGTCTGACAGTCATCCTTACCTGTAAAGAAACCTGGGACCTCTGAATCTCATGAGTCTGATTCCTCCAGAGAAAAAGGTGTACACTCTCCTGGTCCTGAATGATGTATTATTCAGCCTCACATTTGAAGAAGTGCATCAACTCATCTTTGCTTTTAAATGCACAAACCCAGAAAGAGGTCTACAGTGAAAAAACTTACCTGGATCAGGATTGACAAAGAATTTCAAAAACTCTACAACCCTGTTTGTATAGACACTAAATGCTGAACTCCTGCCCTTCCATCAAAAGTTTAGTGGGAAAATAGTTTATAAAAGGGACATTGAGGGACTATTATAGGAGTCACAGACCTAGGGCTATAGAATGTTGTCTAAAAAAGGCCAAATTTATAGAAGGCTACCTCTCTTGGATACAACTGAAGAGAGGGAAAAAGAGACTTTCTCAGCAGGATTGTTGCCATCCTACAGATTCCAACTGCAAAGACTAAGGTACAGATTCTAGAATTCCTAGATGTAGCTCAGTATTTTAGGCTGTAGATACAAGAGCTCTTTGAAACAGAAATTCCTCTATACACAAGCACAAATCACGGGAACTAAGTCCCTGATCTTGACTGAGTCTAAACAAAAGACATTCAAGGCTTTAAAAGATCCCTGAAATTGGCTCCAGTCCTAGAACTTAAAGATGCCTCAAAACCTTCTTATTTTCACTCCATGATACAAATGACAAAGGGGGTTTTACCCAAATGTTGGGGCCATGGAAATTCCCCATGACATATCAGCCCAAATGATTGCAACCTGTAGCCACATGATGGCACACTGGTCAAAGATCTATAGAGACTACTTCTAGCTTACTAACAATGCAAACAAGTTTGCTGTGTCAAGATACTGCTGACACTTGTAGCATTAAGCACAGATGAGGTTTTCCACTGAAGAACAAAAATATCACCAACCATTTAATCACTGTTTTATGCAGCACAAGACCCTACTCCTGTATCCAACTTGAGTCCAGTTTGTTATCAATCCAGCTATCCTGATGTCCGATGATGACCTGCAGATGCTCATGTAATTCTGTTACTAGATAAAAGATGAAACCAGGTACATGGGAGATGCAGTAGTTATTTTACATAAAATGATTAATGCCTTAATCAGGAACCCCATCACAGGGAGAAAAGAACTGATTTCTCTCACCCAGAATCTCATATGGGGAAAAGGAAAGTCCACCAGCATATATAGTGACCATCAGTTGGTATACTTTTACAAATCGGTGTGTCAACTGTATAGAGATTTATGGAGAAAGATGGCTTCTTGCTGCTGGGAAATAGGACATTAAAAATCTTAGCCCTCCTAGGAGCTATGTGGATTTCCCTAGTAACTGCTGTCTTTCATGGGCACACAAATGAACTCACTGTGTGACTGATGACACTAAAATATTTGGGGCCTATAAATGATCTGAATGTCACATACCACAACCCAATGCTACCTGAGACTACATGGTAAAGAATAATAGTCAGTAAAAAAAAATATATATGTTGATGGAGAATACCATAGGTAAAGGATATTCTCTCAGAAATAACTGTCTAGAAACTGGTAACTAACCTTCACCAGGCTACTCATCTGGGCACTACAAGTGTCTGTCTTGTTTAGAACAAGTTATGTTATACCTATATGGAACACACTAAGGTGGGCTATCTCTGTTAGTGCTTAAGGGAAACAAAATCAGAGAGTACTTACTAAGTAAAAGATGAAAACGAGAGAAAAGCACCCTGTCAAACTTTGAAAACTTTGACTTTCACCAAGATCTGGCTTGTTGGTGAGAATAAAAATACTTGCAACTTTCTTGGAAATACCATCTTTTAGTGGGTCGAAGTGTTCTCCACCTAGACTGAAACTGTTCCAATTGTAGCTAAAAAGCTAAGGTATGAAGAGATGCTCTGATATGGCTTCTGTCTAACACTAGCATCCATCCAACAATGGCCTAATATTCATACCAAAAACCCTCTTAATTAATAGCTATGACTTTAGACATAGAGCAAAAACTTCACTGTGCATCTAGACCTCAGAGTTCTGAGCTGGCAGAAAGAATGATCAGAACATAAAAGGAAACTTTAACAAAATTCTCAAAAAGAGAAAGATGGATAGGCCCCCTCCTTTACTTTGCCTCAGTTTACTGCACCCAATAGAGAGAGGGGTTAACCAGCTTTGAGATTATATTTGGAAGAATTCCCCACCTGCTTCCCAGGCTCAGAGACAAGCATTTGACAAAACTCTCTAATCATTCCTCTATCAAAGCACTAAGGTCCCTCCAGTTCTACACACTGAATTATCTGAGATACCCAGCCAACCTCTGAGTCCACCACCACTTTCACCTAGCTTAAGAAGAATGGTATCTTCTGTCTCAAGTGAGAAGCCAAAGGGACACAGAAACTAATCTGGAAAGGGCCCTACAAGGTGATCCTCTCCACTCCTCTGGTGGTGAGGGTAGGTGCTAACACCATAGAGACACCACACCCAGATAAAGAAATGGGAAGCCACAGAAGCTGCTCTCAAATCAACTGTGTCTGGAATATGGCCTCATTAATCATAAGGTTTCATAGGTCCCCAGGCTCTTCCTTTTCCTGCCCTCATACCTCTTCCTAAATCTTGTGTTTTCACTGTGGGTATGAACACAGGATCATGTCCAAACCGCACTCCTCCAAGGCTGGACTTGAAATTGAGGAAGATAGTAACATGGAAGGTATTGACTAGTGTTGCTACAGACCAGCAGACTTTATCCTATCTTAACCATTACTTGCTGATAACTACTTTAAGTGTTTGGTTGTATTGGAGAAATGAAGGATGTTGGAGTTTATTTTTCAGATAGGAATACAGAGTTTACAGTTCCATGCATGCCTTGTGTCTTGGTCCCTGGTTGCCAGAAATAAGTGACAATGGAAGAAAGAGCTCAGAATCTGCATGGAGCTAGGTGTAGAGCCACTTTAACTGCTAATACACATGAGGAAAACATGCAAAGTGACTTTTTCTGTGTGAGTTATGCTTCA
Source organism: Peromyscus eremicus (assembly GCF_949786415.1). Lineage (NCBI taxonomy): Eukaryota > Metazoa > Chordata > Mammalia > Rodentia > Cricetidae > Peromyscus > Peromyscus eremicus. The sequence goes on along the minus strand of NC_081416.1, from coordinate 189,317,523 downwards.
GAAAATTGATAGTTATATCTCTTTATTGCTTTTTTTCAACTCTGGAAAAAATGTACATATTTTATATGTATTTGTAGTGTTTTCCAAAACTATATCCTCTAAAAGATAATAAAACTATGTATTCCTATTATTAAAAAGCAATGTTGATAAATCTTTGTCAGTCCAAGTTAGGGAATATGTTTAAAAAAGTTGACATTTTATAATTAATGTCCTCTCCTGAAAGTTTCATGAACACAACTGCTTAAATATGATATGAATGAGGAAAAAATAATAGACACCAAAGGGGCTGGGAGAAACATCAGAAGGTCTTAATCCTAAACAAAGAGCTAGAGACAATGAAGGAGTGCCAAGAGTCAGAGAAATAATCTTCGACAAAGAAGAGCAAACCAATCAAACATCAAATATCAAATGGTCACCCTCAAAAAATATATAGTACAGTAGCTTTATATATTCTGATCTGTCTGTATTTAGGAACATATATATACAGATATAGATGCATGTAACATTTATTTTTTTACTTTTTTGATTAATCTTGAAATTTATATTTTTTATTTTCTTTTTTCTATATAATTTAATATATAATTTTTTATTAATTTTTTCTTTCCTTTAACATACCAACCCGTTTCTCCTCCTTCTTCTTTTCCCACTCCCCTAACTTACCCCCATCCCACCCCATCCCCTCTTCATAGAGAGTAAGGTCTCCATTGGGTAGTCAACAACTGTTGCTGTTAACAACAATTTTTTAAACCTCTCATGAATTTGAAAGGGAGGAAGCAGAGTTATGTGAGAAGGTTTGGAGGTAATGAAGGAAAAGAGAAATTCTCTTGAGGCATGAGTGTGCATATTATATTTTCAAAAATAGATGAAATAATAAAAAAATTAAAACAAGCATCCCAATGCACGATATTTTAGAATAAGCTGCAAGAAAATACTTTTGGATAAGATGTGTGAAACTTCACACTAAAGGGTATATATTTATAGTAGAAGAGAAAATCTCTTAACATCCAAATTGTGAAACATAGTACTCATATGATAAATGAATTTATATCAAATTATTAATGTAGGAAATGTTTGTATTTTGGGGAAAATCTACTTTGACATATCAAGTCAAACACATTTTAAGTAAATGGGAGGGATTTGTTCTTCATCACATATATACCTAGAGATAATGCCAATTTTAATTTGGAAGGATAACATCCACTATATATAACAGGATTTGACATATGGAAGAAAATATGGCTCACCCAGGGCAAAAACCTAGCACTGAGTATGGGAGGAGTTTGATCCAAACACACACATGGTGGGAGGTTAAGTTGTCCTTCCACAGATGATCTCTCACCTGCATGTAAGACCTGAGGCATGAGTGTGCATGGACACACACACAAAAATGTAGTAAAAAATGCTTTAAAAAGTCTGTACCATGTGCATTCCAATAGACAAAGTCATGTTGCCTAGAAAAGATAACATATTAATCTGAAAGTCGGTATAAAATTTTAATGTTCATGTATCATATTACCTGAACAGTTATCATAGCCTTAAAGTGAAATCCATTTAGTAATTTTAAACACACAGAAACCAATGTAGTGGAGTGAAGTTCCTGCCCACAGCTTATTAGTTTTGTAATCTTGATAACTAAGATGAGTATTTCTAGGCATGTAAAAATTCAGATCCTGCTTGCTAAGGATGAAGCTGTGGCTGAAAATGTTAGGAACAGGCGGCATGCACTGTGTGAAAGCCAGTCTTCCAATGCATAGTTAGTCTCTCACTGTGCTACTTTAACTTGTTAGGTTTTAGGATAAAGATTTATTTCAAAGAGTGGCTTTATAACTTTAGACACTTTATATTGTGCCGAGGACGGCATATAAGATTCCTGACCTGCTGCCAGCAGAGCCTGGAGAAAAGGGGACCCAAGGTTGTGGACCATCAACCCTCTGCGTGTTCCCCTCCAGATCTTCTACTTAGCAAGCCTCTAGAGGGCCAAGGCGAAATGCCTATGTGTCCCAAGGTCATGCTTTATGGCATGCACATGTCATGTCCTCCTCCATATAAATACTTCTTGTAATACTAGTCTTTTTCTTCTATTTGATCTTCATATTCTGTGTTCCTAAATCAATGGTGATTTCTGTGATACAGGAAAGGAGTGAAGTAAATTTTACAGGAAACTACACAGAGATGATCACCCAGGCTAGTGTTAAGGCAGTTACACAGGTCATGGGAAAGAACCTGCAGCCTGGGGAAGCTTTTCAGGCTTGGATAAACTGTACCGAATATGTGGTCAACTATAGCACATGGTATGATGTGTGTCAACACACTGGACTCAAATTGGCCATTATGAATAATTCAGTTTCTGAGGATATTCCAAGGACATTGTGTAAAACTTGAGACTCTAAGAGATATTGGCTGAAGACTGTGGATGGAGTAACATATAGATGGGATGACAAACTAAAAGTGTGGGAACATAGAATAGGAGGAAAATAGTAGCCCCCACCAAGAAAGGGAGATGGCAACTTTAATTCAGATATTTTTCATCCTCCTGAAGGAGTGTGGAGATAATGTGCCAATGGTTGGAGTGATTGCTACAAGTTTTATTGGGTTCCTAGAATAAAAAGAGCTGCCTTTTGTAGAACAAAGGACAAGGTCAATAAGACCAAATGACAGCCTACAGAATGGGTAATGATCTTCACCAACCCCACATCTGACAGAGGACTGATCTCCAAAATATATAAAGAACTCAAACAAGTAGACATCATAATACTGAACAATCCAATGAAAAAATGGGCTACAGAGCTTAACAGAGAATTCTCAACAGAAGAATCTCAAAAGGCTGAAAGGCATTTAAGGAATTGCTAAACATCCTTAGTCATCAGGGAAATGCAAATCAAAATAACTCTGAGATACCATCTTACACCTGTCAGAATGGCTAAGATCAAAAACACTGAAGACAGCTTATGTTGGAGAAGATGTGGAGCAAGGGGACCACTCTTCCACTGTTGGTGGGAATGCAAGCTTGTACAGCCTCTCTGGAAGTCAGTATGGCAGTTTCTCAGAAAAGTGGGAATAAGTCTTCCTCAAGACCAAATTAAACCACTCGTGGGCATATATCCAAGGAACGCTCAATCTTCCCACAAGGACACATGCTCAACTATGTTCATATCAGCATTATTTGTAATAGCAAGAACCTGGGAACAACATAGATGCCCTTCTACTATGGAATGGATAAAGAAAATATAGTGTATATACACAATGGAGTACTACTCAGCAGTAAAAAACAATGATATCATGAAATTTGCAGGCAAATGGATGTAACTAGAAAATATCATCTTGAGTGAGATAGCCCAGACTCAAAAGGACAAACATAGTGTGTACTCACTCATAAGTGGATACTAAAGGTGAGGGAAGGGATGGCCAGACGGCAACCCACAACTCCAGAGAGGCTAGCTAATAGGAAAAGACCCTAGGAGGGACACATTGATGACACTGTAAATGAGAAGTGGATGAGATCTTTAGGAGGGGACTGGGTGTTGGGGGGGGTGGCAGAGGGCGAGGAGTGGGGGATGAGCACAGAGAGAAATTGGAGGGTCAAGCTGGAACTGAGACAGAGTGGGAGGGCAGAGAGGAAGATACCATGATAGATGAGGACATCATGGGAATAGGAAGAGGCAGGGTGCTAGGGAGTCTCTTAGGAATGCACAAGGTTGACCCCACCTTCGTCTGCTTGCAGTGGTCCAGAGGGTGTCTGGACTGGTCTACTCTAGTGACCAGCCTAGCAAATAACCTAGTTGGCATCATAGAGCCTTTGTCCAATGTCTGATGGAGGCAGATACAGAGATCCACAGCCAGGGACCAGGCTGAGATCCGGGAATCCAATTGATGAGAGAGAGGAGAGATACTGAAGGCGAGGGACGTCGAGATCATGATGGGAGGATGTGCAGAGATGGCCGGCCATGCTAGTGGACCCCCCATGGGACTGGGCTAGGCCCTCTGGATATGGAAGACAGTTGTTTGCCTAGAACTGTTTGGGGAGCACCCAGGCAGGGGGATCTGGAATTGTCCCTGGTGCATGGGCAGGCTTCTCAAACCCAGTGACTATGGTGTGACACTTTGCACAGCCTTGGTGCAGTGGGAAGGGACTTGGACTTGCCTAGGCTCAGTGTGCTGGGCTCTGCTGACTCCCCATGGGAGACCTTGATTTGGGGGATGTGGTGATGCAGGGTGGTTTGGGAAAGAGGGCTGGGGGTGGGAGGAAGGAGGAGGGGTGATCTGTGGATAGTATGTGGAGTAAGTAGATCATTTCTTATTAAAGAAATAAGAAAGAAAAATAAATAAAATGAGCTGCCAAGAAAGGTGAGCTTCCTTTCATGGAAGCTCTGAAAATTGGACCAGTTCTTCCTTGGAATTTTTGAGATATAGAAGGACATATTTTGCTGACTTTCAGGGACAGATTTCTTGTCTGACGTCATTGTGGCCTACCAGGCATGGAGCTTGGTGTTTGCACAGGTCTCAGGAGGAACTTAGGTGGCTGCAGGGGTCTTGAGGTTGGAGCAGGCTGTGTGAGAAGGAAATGGCTGTCTGGTACATTCATCACTGTTCTTATTTTTATCTTTTTTGCAAAATTGCATGTTGCTAGCCTCTGGGTCAAGTGCTTAGAAGATTGTATAATCATTAATAATAAAAATAGATTATGCTTGCTTTGTTGTTAAGCCTGGGATAGTTCCTGTGTTTAGTAAAAGATGTTGAAGAATATGTTGGTGATTTTCTAAGAATAACCTTTGGAATCATGATAACATTCTGTATTTGGTGATTTCCCTTTGCTTTCTGTCCCCCCTTGCTTGTGATAATAAAAGACTGAGGTTACCAAGGAAAAAGCAGAAGCTAAAGAAGCTGTAGAAAAGAAGCTACTTAGCAACCACAGAAGCCTGAAGTGACCTGTCAGCTTGCACAAGCACTGTCTCTGAGCTGTTACTGCACCTTCCAGGTATCCCGTCCTTTGGACCCCTGAAACTGCTGAGGCTGGTCCCTGGCAATAGTGTATAGGTATCTACTATGAATGCCACACTCATTTCTTCCATGAATCTCAATGTATTGAAAATTCATTGCTATACCTGGCATTCCACTGGTAAAAAAAAATGAGAGAAGTTTTGCTCAACTAAGTATTTGTATATTCATACTTGATTAGTAATCAGATAGGACTTTTAACTGATTTAACACAGATGCAGAAAAAAAGACATATCTTTATCTCAAGTAAAACATAGGTTAATTGTAAAAATTAGGAGAAAAACAAACTTATTCTTATACTATTAGACCATTATTATCTAGCATTGTATATTTTTGTAGTAAGAAATTTCAAATTTATAATTTATTATTAGGCAAAATTAAGCAGTCTCTACACATGGAGGGAAATAGAACTGAAACCTGTCTCATAACAGGTGTGTATTGTTTGAAAATGGTCCAAATCCCAGATTGGTACATACATAATCATTTATTCATAGTGATGTTAAAATCACAAATAAAGTATAATTAACAACAGATGGAGTCAAATGTAATAGCTTAATAGCTATAAAGAAGAAATAAACCAAGATGAAATTTGGGAAGTCTGTCCAGCATTGCCATTGGTCAGAAGACATATTGAGTGGTTAATAGAGAACAGAGCCAAAAAAAAGAAGTGAATGAAAGCCATTAATCTACCCTGCATATTGGGAAACAATTTATAAAACTCTTCCCATTTCCTCTACAGAAATGAACATCAAGATAGTTTGTGTGTATTCTTATATAGTATTCTTATTGTACACTTCCATTTTCATTTATTGAGATAATTATTACTTTATTGAATGTCCTTACCTTTTGCAAATTATAATAGTTTTGACACCTTTTCTTAATGTATTGATTTTTAAAGCTTACTAAGTTTTCTCATTTGAAGTAAAAAATTGGAGCCTACTTTAAAAAAGAAATAGGGAATAGAGCATGCATTTTTTGTTTCTAAGAATTTATTTATTTATTTTATTTAATTAATGTATTAATTTTACATCAGGATGGCAGCCTTTCATCCCTCCTCTCATGCCACTTCTTTTCTCACTTTCCTGAACTGTGCCTCCATCCTCTCTTCCTCCATATTCACTCAGAAAGATGCAGGCCTCCTATGAGCACAAGCAAATCATGATATATCAAGTTACCATGAGACCAACACCTCCCCTTTATTCAGGCTGGGAAAGGCAGTTTAGCCTGAGGAATAGGTTACCAATAGCCAGATAAAGCACAGGGACTGCGCATGCTCTCATTGCCAGGAATCCCAGAAATAGACCAAGTTACTCAATTATCACAAATACAGAGGCCCAAAATCATTCCCATGAAGCTGAGCATATAATTTTCTTAGGAATGGAAGAAGACTGAGAAGTAACACTACTTTCATGGAGATTATATATATATATATATATATATATATTCTGCCCTGTGTTGGCCTGAATGTTCTTGTTATTATATAATTGAAATGATTGATTTATATACATCAAACTGATATTAACATTTATACAAGTTTTAGGTTCATAGCTGTGCACTGCAACAAGAAAAGAGACTACAGTGTACCCCTCAACTTTCAGCATTCTCTGATTGGATTAGTATGTTTGATGGGTATTTTTGTGATAAAAGTGTAGGCAGTTCTTTAAACAGAATAAAAGATTTTACACACATGACTGGAGTTGTTTGGAGTGGATAACGCAAGTGCTAATGTTAATCTTAAGGTGCCTTAGGTGATTTTAAGAAGAAATACAACTCATCATGAGCTCAGAGAGCTGGCCTTGCAGAAAGGATACAATTCCTCTTCCCTAGTGTGCTGACTTAAAGGCATTTCAGCCTCCAAGCACTAGATCCAGTTTCTGCCCAGGATGACTGGATCCTCTTCACTGTGTGCATGGGGACACTGCAGGAAGAGCTCTTGGGAACCTGACAATTTGGAGGATGAGCAACAGATGGGTTTTAAAACAACTGTCAGTACTTTGAAAACCCAGGTGTCATTATCACTTATATTAAATCAGATCAGTGTGATTGTGGAATCCTATCCATGTATGTGGTCTAGGGTTTTGAGGTCTACAACCTCAGTTATCTGTTGGTGGGTCATGTTTCTCTGGATTTATTCTGATTGATGATCCTGTCTTTATGTCAGTTACAAACTCACTTGTATTCTGGTGAGGTTATTTACCTTGAATCTTGTGATTGCCTTTTACTTCTGGACTCTGCCTAGAGGAGTACACATGGAGACTATACCTGTAACATTCCTTTTGAAAACATACTGTTCTTGGATCCATGATCTCTGTGACCAGCAGGTGAGCTGCAGGGAGGAATCTAGTGCCTCAGACATGGGATTTGAGTCTATGATCTCCCCTCCCCTCAGTCCTGCAATTTTCTCCTGCAATAGTAATGGGTTTACAGAGCTGTAGTGCCAATAACTTTTCTGAGCATTTTTTTTCCTGGTGACAATAGTCAAAAATGGAAAACATTTCTTGATATCATGGTGAGAACTCCTGAAAACTGCAATCCTGCAGCTCTCTACAGGATGTGTAGAAAGCCACACTGTACCCCATCTAGGCAGCTAGACATTTGAAGCTATCCTCCCATAATGCTTTTCTGCTTCTATATCACTGGAGAGAGGTCCTTGTGAAAGTTGCTTGCTTCTGCCTTCCCAGACAAGGGAATTTGTTTTTCCTTGAGTACAGTGTACCATATATGTCCTCCTGAGGTGCTGCTGTTTCAACTCAGAGGAAACTGAAATAAAACAGAGATGGCTGCGCTCCCCAGTGGGTGCACAACTGATGACAATGAATATCCATTTTCCAGAGTTCATCTATGTTTATGCAGGGAAAAACAGCACCCAAAAATCACCTCCCTGGTGCTTGTTTGAATGTTGAAAGGCCCAGTATTATACAGCCACAGTGCAGGCAACAAAAGCAGCAAATTGTCATGAGATCTTGAATTTAAACAAAGAAAAGCAGCTCGGGCACTGTAGTATTCCTTTCTAATATAGGTACTCCATGCAGGGGTCAGGGAGTTAGGTCAGAAAGTTCATTGAAAAGAACAATCCTGGTTTGTCCACTCAATCCCCAGAGATACATACTGGTAACTGAAAAGTTGCTTGTAAAAGGGATGCCATATTTATCATGCTATAAATTATCCTTTTATATACTTACGCATTCATTTAAAATTCTGATTAGGTTTCTAATAGTATATTATGATTCTGTAAATAAATTAATACAAGATAAAGCAACAAAAACAGAAATTTTGTGGTTGTCATAATGCAGATATCACATGTTTAATACTTAAAAAATATGCATCCCTGCAGATGAATTTCTAGTCTTATCAAATAAGAAACACAGAGCCAAATAGAGGAGTGCAAGCCGTAGAGATCAGAGAAAGAGCCGCCAACTAACCTTAGCTCACCACATTGCCGTAGCTTCCCAAGAGAACCTCTTCTTATATAAACTATGCCTTTATTGCTTTCCTGTTCTGCCTTCTTATTGGCTCTAAGCCCAGCCACATTACATCCTCATCACTCCCTATCTATACAGACCTCCATATCTCTATGGTTGGTACTGGGATTAAAGGCATGTGTCACCACACTTGGCTGTGTCCTTGAACACACAGTGACTCTGGCTGCCATGTGATTGGATTAAGGGCGTGTGCTACCACCACCACCTGACTTCCCATTATGGCTGACTATTATCTCTGATCTCCAGACAAACTTTATTTATTAACATACAAATAAAGTATCACATGTCAGTACAAATAAAATATCACCACACATCCCATTTACTGGAAGACACAAACAAATTGCAATGTTTCAATTTAAATTGTGTGTCATTTGGTTAGTACCTTCTACAGGAGCTTCAGGACCCTGCATGGGTTACTTGTAACAGGTTGCATAATCCCAACCTTTGCCCTTCAACATAGTCCCAATGGAATTAAGATCAAGGGATTTACTGAGACTTAAGAATAGACTTGCAGTATAGAGATCAAGACATGTAAGAAGAACAACATACAAGATGTTCAGTCTTTGAAGTCTATGAGCAGATATACTGAACATGTTATCACTGAAGATGCAGGAAATTTAGTTACACTATTATAGTTTAGTATTTTTGAAATACAGCTTGTTTGAGGGTATTTGGAGAATGGAACTGATTGGATGGTGATGGGTTTAGTATACAATCATTCCAGAGGTTCCATAAATGATAGCTATTTTACTGGGTTTTCCAAACACAGAAGTGGCATATTTACTTCTCATTTTGTACTTGCTTATTACATCCTTCATAGCAAGAATTTTATTATTTCTTCTCTTGGAAGTATGGATTTGTTTGAGAATGTGAATAGTATAGGTAATTATCATGTATCAATGAGTACTGAGGTATTTTTGAACAAGAATTACAAACCTTGAAAATCCCAGTATGTCAAAGACATGCAAAATGATGTATCTGTATAATTAACCACACACCTGAAGTGATCTTATGACTTATTCATTCATCAGATGCCAACCACATACTAGTTAAGGTATGGTTGAAGGAAAGAACACATTAATTATTTCATAAGATGACCTTAAGAACCAATACATAGCTGAGCTAAGCATTGACACAAATTTATAGAATGATTTTTATAACACAGACTGTGTACAAAATCTGCCACATTTATGACATGAAGCCATGTCTATAACACGTGATAGAGTTTTTCAGATCAATTTTTATTCATATACTTGCCAAACCTTAGTGCTTAGATCAGGATTAAGTTACAAGCAATACAGAGCAGAGGTAGAGTCCTCTTGTACCTGGACTCATTCACACACTCTTCACTGTCAACAAAGAACATTTCACAAGGGTGAAACAGGATGTGGCTCCTCTGACAAGCTCTGCTATAACTTCTCAGTGTCTGTGTTAGCTGTCCCTAAAGGTCCTCACCAGGCTCACAGAGGAGATGATCTCATGATCTAATATTAGCATCTCATTCACCTGCCTCCACTGCACAGTTAGAGAAATTCCTGAGACAGTTTCCAGAAACTCACACTTTTACACAGACCTAGATGCTTCCTGTATATGCATAACTCACTTGAATAGAGACATTGACAGTCTACCGGTGCCATGATGAAAACTCTCAATCCTGTTTAGGATTCTAGAAGTGAGTTGTCAGTAATAGACTGATTATTAAACAATTCTGATACCCTGAAAATACAGTTTAATTCTCACTTGAGTTAAGCCATGTCTATGACTGTGTCTGAAGATTTCATTCAGTCAGGAGAATTGACTTTGGGGTAGATATAGGAACTCATATTCTTTGCGACTCAATCGTCATGAATTATCTCTGCTTAGTCTGTGGTGCTGTCATCAATCAACTTTAATCTTAAGTCTTATTTTCCTCATGTGATTCCTTACAAGATGTTGGCATCACCTTTCATCCATAATCTCTAATTAGCAGACAGCTGTTAAAAAAAACTCACTAGCTGGGTGCTGGTGGTTTAAGAAAACCTCACACCTTTCATCCCAGCACTTAAGAGGCAGAGGCAGGTGGATATCTGTGAGTTTGAGGCCAGCCTGGTCTACAGAGTTAGTTCCAGAACAGCTACAACTGTTAAACAGAGAAACCCTGTCTCAGAAAAAAAAAAATCACTAACTTTCTAACAGGATTGTTTTCTCTTGATGTTGACTCACTGACTAAGTCTGGTAATTTAAAATGCTGCAGATATGCATCTGTGATTCTGTACCTTACCTTTCCTCAAAATAGCAAGTATCTTTTCACTTGCCATAGCAAAGTACATACAGACTCCAGCATCAAAGACCCTTCCTGAGAGATGTTTGCCACAAGTATCAGGGATCAAGAATAATTACAAAATTATTTCTCCCGTCTTTTAAGGGAATATTGTAAATAATGATCTGAAAATTCTGCATCATGGGAGGAAGACAAGATCCCACAGGGAGTGAGAAAGAAATATTGAGTTATGACATGTGAAGGACTGGCAGTCCTCTGTGGAAGTCCCATTGAATTCTTTTTTCCACCAGCAAAACAAATCTAGTTATTTCCTCTTTGTTATCCTCAAGAGACTACATCACTTAAGTTAGTAAAGAGAAAGGAAATGAGACAAATGGATGATAAAGATGTCAGGGAACATAAGAAAATGGCAATAATCCACACTGAATGTTATTGTGTCCTCTGTTCAATCACACTCTGACACTGTGTACATGCCCATGTCTCATTGCCAATGGGTAGTTATAATTTGTATTAAGGTGTGGTTTATTTAGAGTCTTATTAGTCACAGGAAAAAAAGGAAAAAGAGTAAGTATAGAAGAAACACTGGAGGTTCTCACAGCTCCTGACAAATGACAGCCTCAGCAGCAGATGCTGTGACAGGCCAACTCTACCATGACTGTAGCTGTCAGATACACCACTGCTGCCCAAATCTGTTAAAAACTACAGATGATGTTCTCATCAGAGTTTTCCCCATTTCTTCCCACATTTGCAAATCCACAAAACCCTCAAGGACAGTATTTGGTTTGAGATAAATTGAGAACGAGCATGCAGAGACAGAGATATTTGTCTTCCTGTAGACAGTCATTGACTGGGGGATGGGGAATAGCAAATATTTTTACCTTGCATTTAATTGATACAGATAGATATAAACACTATGTTTTTTTTTTCTTTTGGCAATTTGTGTTTCTTCTACCAAGATCTCTCTGTGCTAATCATTAATATATTAAGTAATTCTGTAATTCCTGGGATACAATGAATTTAATTTTCCATTTCTTTTCATGATTTATACACTAATATGTTCTCAAATATTTTCTCAACAAGGACTTTATTCTCTTTTTGCTGTTTATATTCTTATTACATTTATTTCTTTGTTTTGAGGAGGTGCTTTTCTTAATGAGTTTGGAGGTTATGGGACAACTGTTCTCTCCATTCACATGAGGGCCACCAGAATTGATCACATGGTCAGGATGGTGATTGATTTAATAAGTGAGTTTTTCTGAATTTTGTTTCTCTGATTTTTAGAATACTCTTCAAAACATTGGTGTCAGCTCTTTAAAGGTTTGGGAGAAGTCAGCAAAGGATCCATCCCATCCTGGGATTCTTGTGTAAGGACCATTTTTATGAAGCTTCTTCAGTCTTCTATGATTTCTTATACCTTTTGGATTATTCATATCAGGTCATATGTATATAGGAATTTATTTACTTACATATTTTTCAATTTTTTAGAACAGAAATGTCAAGATGTTTCCTAATAATTCACTGGATTTTACTGGGATCTGCTAAGACACCTGTTTTCACTGCAAATTTTATAATCCTTGATCTTAGTTCTCCTTCAGTTTTACAAATGGCTTCTCTTAATGCAGAAATCATGGCTCTAAGTGGTTTCCTTATCTTTTTATTTAATAACTTATTTATTTTGAGACAGAGACTCTCCATGTAGCCCTAGCTACCATCCACTTTTCTTCTGAGAACAATCTGTCCTTGAATGTACAGAGATCCACCTGTCTCTGACTTGCCAGTGCTTGGATTAAAGCAGTGCCCTCCTTAAGCGTTGAACCACATCTTTCCATGGCTGCTAAGTAGATGCTAATGAGAGTCCTGACATCCCTCTGTTGTGTTTTCACTTGCAGAGTGATGTCATTTTCCTTTATATCTTGTTACTTGTTTTATTAGCTATGTATTTCCTATTATCTGATTACCAGATGAGGGACAGAGTTTCTCCTCTGGCCATATCTCTCTATACTCCAAACACCTCTACTGTTAAAATGTCCATATCTTTGTCTGCATTTGGGAAATTCCCATTCCTTCATTAAACACAATCTCTCTGATAACTTTTAACTTAGTTTTGTTCTCTTGATCGAATTCTAGAAATGTTGTGTTCTTTATTCACCTTCCTTTCCACTATTGGGTTTTAATCCCTGAATGTGGAGTTCCCAAAAGGCATTAAAATATTAAATACAAATAGAGGGAATTTGAATAAGTGTCAAAACCAGAAATCAGCTCATAAATTTTCTATATAACTTCATTGCTTTAGAAAACATGGCTCTCTGCTTTCACTGCTGTGTCGGACAGACAGAAGGACCTGGATATAAAGGCTTTTTGCTTTTATATGCGGGATTTGGTCTCCATGGTGGTCTTTTGTGGGTCCCTGGGCATAACATCTGAGGCCTCCTCCCAGAACTCCCAAGCCCACTGGGAATACCAGCCCATAGAGCCTGAAGAGCACCAGCTGGTATGCATGTTTTCTATGTGTCTGTGTTTACCTGTGTCTACTTTTGTGTTTTTTGTATTTACTTTGGTTTGGTTTCATTTGAATATCCTTTGGTAAATGGGCTTTTGGAATGTCCTTTTGTAAGTGGGCCTTTGGGACATTTGGATATCGCTTTGTAAGTGTCCAAAATTTGTAAGTACCTGCAGGTATTTGATTTATATAAATGATATGGTTGTTCCCATGGGACCAGCATGAGGCTGTCATCTTTTTGGTTTTGGTTTTGTCTCAGAGTGTCAGGAGAGCTGTTTTGTTGTCTTGAGTGTTCTACAAAGTTTTGTTTGCCTTTCTGTTGGAATGTCTTACCTATATGAATGTGTGACTGTATGAGAAATGTGGCCACATGAATGAATGTTTTATGCCTGGGCTTATATGTGTGTTTTGACTCCTAATGGAAGTGCATGGACAGCCTTTTGGGCCAGATGGACAACATCAAGGCATGGAGGATCCCTTTGGTTGAGCTGGGACAGACTAAGAATGTTCCTGCCTCATTGCCTCCTTTCTCTCTGGCTGGCAGCTGGCCAGCCCAGGCATTGGCTCATTTTTATGGTACAGCATGGCATAGGCAGCAGCCAAGAGGATTCTATGTGGCCTGAACATGCAGCAGGTTTGAGGACAGGCCCTGTGCAGGAAGCCTCAGGGTAGAGGCTTTGTGGTACAGGGCGGGCAGGAGCCAGTGAGGGGTCAGAGCTCAAGGAGCTCAGAGCATGCCTGAGCCAGGCAGGGGCTGGTGAAGAACTGCCCCTCCAGGGTCACAGTGGAGGAGTGGGCTATAGGTCCAAAGGCCCAGCCACTCTCGTGTACTTAATAATCTGAGTTTAATAACAATCTTTTGTCTCCATGCTGTGCGTGGTCCTCTTCCATCTCCCATGCTGATGGGTGGGGCTTCTAAGACCTGCCCTGGGGCTAAAACCTGATCAAGGTTTGGTTCTAAGTGGAATGGAATGTCATTGCCTATGGTTGCTACTGCGGCTAATAACAACAATTTTTTGTCTCTGGTACAGTGCTGATGCAAATTTAGAGTTATTCTTGTGATGGTATATGCATGTATTTCTGTTCTTGTTTAAAATATTGTAGCTTACAGTATATTCTAAACTACTGAGGGAATCACAAGAAATAATTTGGTAAAAGTTTCTATGTTAAGATAAGAAAGAAAGAAAAAATTCTCTAAAATGAATGTCTGGACTGTGGGTACATGGGAGGTTATAGAAGGTGGGAATGGGTCTTATGGAAGGTTGTAAAAGGTCAGAGGGAATGTGAACTATGTTCATTATGGTTTCTTATACCTGCAAATTCTGAATTTAAAAGTTAATTCTGGTTGGTTTTCATTTTAAAATTAGCTCATGATTCTACAAACTGTTATGTTAAGTATATATAGACATGTATATGAGTTGGGTTTAACTATATGCATGAGTGTAAGCTAGCTTTAACTGTATATATGTGTATATAACTTGGATCCAACTGTGTGAAAGTGTGCAAATAATTATTGTTTACAAAAATATGCTTTAAACATCAACCACGTGGCCTTCCTCCATCTTGGCTGGTGACTTTATGGTCAGTCACATGGCTGGCAGCCATCTTTCACTAAGGTTATAAAGATCTATTCAGGTTAACAAAAGTTAACTTAAAAAATTTACATCTAAGTACTTATTTCTTTACCAAGTATTCAACAGCAAGTTGCTAGAGAATTTAAATAGATGGCTACACATGTTTAATAAATAAAGTATTTGATAAATATTAAATCTGCACCTCAATGCTTGCTCTGGCAGCTAAACTTTGTAATTTAAGATTTATTCATTGCCATTTACTTATTACATAAGATAAATGTTTTAAAGACTTGAAGGGATCATTGGAAACAGATGAGGTTTATAAATGTATGGCAGAACTAGAGTCCCAAAGAGAGTCCAGCTGCAATGGTGGACTTTAGCAGTTTTGGAAATGTCAGTGCCAGGTGAGGATCATGAGAACTACCAGTCATAATGAAATGGAACAGGCTATGTATATGCTGCAAAAGGTAAGGCCAAAGAAATCATCCAAGCCTCTAAGTAAAAGAACCAAAAGAATCATGAATGAATCCCAGATATTAAACTTTGAGATTGTTTGCACTATGGAGCTTGGTTTTGCTTTATATAGATTATGATGATGCCATGTTTTCTCCCTCTTAAAGTAAAAAAAAAAAGTATTTTATTTTTGATATTGCAGAAAGACATTTGAGAGATCTTAACCTTTTTAAGAACAGCTTTTAAATTATTTAAATTTATAAGGCTGTGGGACATTTTCAATTTATAAAATGCTCTATGTTGTTAATATTTGGACTTAAAATAAAAGGCTAAAAATTATAGTCACAACAATAAGCACAGAACACCAGAAACTGGGATGTTCATTTCTTGTGACGCAGCAAGGCAATAACCTAAGCAGTCTGGCAAAGGACTTGAAACAGCTTATGACTCCATGAGTCTCAACCCTTTTGGGGTTGAAAAACCTTTTTACAGGGGTAGCCTAGGACCACTCATATGTCAGACATTTGCATTGATATTCAACAATGGCAAAACTGCAGTTATGAAATAGCATTAAAAATGTTGAGAAACAGTGAGGCTTCAGAATGTTGTCTAGTCCCCTTGCCTTTGCTAAACTTGTTAAGTTTAAGCTATTTAGATAAACTGAATCATATATATTTTATGAATATTTTGTTTTGGTTTCTTTACTGAACTTGTATTTGATACCAGAAGAAGAGTTTCAATTTAAAATCTTTGTTTCTAAGGCTCCTTATTGTAGACTGTTAGATAACATAAGTAAATAGTCAGTAATAAATAATCAAGTTTTTTATTTTAGTCAGGCTAAGTACTTCGTAATTAATTACAGGGATAAGCTTTACTCAGTCTCTTGCATGTTTTCAGGGTTGAGCTTAAAATAAGTAACTAGAAACAAATTTATCTATTCAGATATACCTGGACAGCTCTCATACTTCAGAGATCTGCAGAAAAAGGCATTTAAAATGTTGATCTAAAAGCTTATTATATCAGACAGACCTCCAGATCTCCAAAGGTCTCCCAAGGTCTCCAAAGAAGATTATGTACAAAGCACTACAATGTCTCTGCTTGGATTATGGCAATACTGACCACAAGGCACAATGCCCCAATGCAATGCCTACCTCTAGGATCTGGCCCAGATTGTGGACAAGCAGCAGGACACTGGAATTGATTGCACCCTTTTGCCTGGACAAAGTAGGTCAGACTTTTGTGTCCGTATTCCACAGGAAAACAACTCTGCTTTATAGGCCTGATAGTGGAAGAAGATGAATGCTGTTCTGACTGGTGCCTCCAATGTTATTGAGACCTGGGTATGGACTGGTCCCTGTCATTTATAGCATTGGAAGTTGCTTGGTCTGCAATCAGATATAATTTATCCTTCTCAGATCTCTGATAGTACTGATGGCTAGGCTAGCTATAACTTTGTCAGCTTGACAGCATCAGACAACCAGATCTATATAGCCAGCTTTTTAGCTCATTTTTAAATAAGTCATAAAAATTCAAATATGGGTCTAAGAAAGATCTGAGGATATAAAATTTTCTAAGCTTTGGGGATCTCAAAAAATGATTTAGATTATAGAAGATGTTACAGATTGCTCTTCCATTCTATAATGTAACAGTTCAGAACTTAACATTTAATAGAGTTCTGACAAGCTGGTAGAGCAATGACTACTTACTGTATAGTCATAAGCTCAACAATTTAAATTTATTTCCGTTGTCATCTATAAATCTAGAAGTGCTTCTCATCAGGCCAAAATTGTCTGTCCAATTTATACCTGGCTCTCTGGACAGAAGGAAAATACACATGCTATTACTCCAAATCTGTAGTTCTTGTTGGGAATCAAAGATATGAGTCTACTTCTGCTATTTTACAGATACCCATCACCTGCTTTGTCTATGATATGGATGCCAGTACAGATTGGTAATACCAATGTATCTAAAATATTATGTCATTTTGTAAGATAGTTCCTGTAGGCCTCAGAAGATTAAAAGAGCCGGGCTAGAGAGATGGCTCTGCCGTTAAAGGCTAGGCTCACAACCAAATTGTCATAAAACCTGGATCCACTTCATAGAGGTAACAAGGACTCCAGATAGGTACAGCTTAAATTTTCCCCACTTGTCTATTCCTAAGGATGATATTTTTCTCTCTCCTGGTCTTGAGATTCCTGCCCTTCCCAGTAACTAAAAAGGTGGGGCTAAGGGTTCCAAATAAGTTCATAAATTTTAACTTCTGTTCCTACTTTAAATTCATCTCAACAGATTTTGACTTGGCTGGCAGACACCTCCAGGCTTCAGTTGCTGACTACACTGCTCTGGACTTGCTAAAAGCTGAAGAGGACCAGCCCAGCCAATGTGATTGTTCCCTGTCTCTGCAGGGTCAGATAGCCACATGCTTCTGACAAATGACCCATTGGCCAGCCTTTGACCAGCCTTTCAAACATTTTGGGGCTCTGACAACAATGCCCCAATGCCAGTTCGTAGCAGTTTCAGAAGAGAATACATCATCCCACGTTTCCTGTTCAGAAAAGGCTGAAATGCTGGGTTAAAGGGAAACTACCTGGCATAGAGGCAAGATGGCCAACTATTATACCCTTTGACATACCAGGAAAATAGGTTCAGAGTTGTCTATAAATAAATTTATTAACTGAAACAGTTCTGCAAGAAGATAACTTAAAATCTTTGCCCAGAACCAAAGAGGTATTATATAAGATCATAATCTGGTTGTACTCAAAGATCAGAACTATAGGGCCTTAAAAATGGCAATAGATACAGATGTCGCTGACCTAGAAAAAGTTAATGGTTCTTAGGACAGGTAGGACTCATGACTGAGTACTGTCATTGATACTTGTGAATGGGGGAATGTGGAGGGCCCAAAAAGCTTGACCATACAGCAGCCATGACAGGCTTAGGGGACTAGACACAGCTTCTGTGAAAGGCTTACTGGCAGGCAACACCCAGATCCAGGAAAACTTTAAGCTGATACAACCCAGGGATCCACCCAGGGTCGAGGAAGCACCTGACATTCCAAATATTCCAACCATTAGATAAGTGTCCAGATGTCCTTAAGTCTAACACACACCTATTTTTTGTTTTATAGATATCCCTAGACAATTCTCAGCCAATCAAGGGCCTAGACGATGGAGATCTCCTCACCCCAACCTCTGCTATGATAAAAACTCTGCCCCACCTGAGCTTAGGGCAGTCTACTCTCACCGTTTTTGAGAGACAGAGGGACCAAGCTTTCGAGCTTGAAATAAAGGCTCTTTGCTTTTACATTCGGGTGGTGGGGAGGGAAGAAAACCTGCCCACTTCCAGTTTCCACTGTCAAATGTTTCATAGCATTAAATTGGATGTGGCATTCAAGATGGACAGATACTGACACAAGAACAGAATCAGAGCAAGAAGTAAGTTTTATTTAAGAAGCTAGTCACCAAACATATCAAGAAAAGCTTAACATAATTGTTCTTGTTAGTTTATCATGATCATAGTAATTTTTTTCAGAATTCTAAATTTTACAAATATATTTTTATTTGCCCTTAGTTAGTTACAATGTGTTACCAAAAAATTGACAAGCACATTATATGAAGTAGGGTAAACAGAATCTGAGTGAGTGTTTTTATGCACTTGCCTAAATAAAGAGGCTTAAAAGCACATACATGAATTAAACACAAAAGACTATATATTCCCCCCAATATTTTTCTGTGATGGCTGTCCACAATGTACATACCATTCTCAGGCACCAGGGATTAATCAAGAACCATGTATGGTGCTTCAGTTTATGTTTTTAATCATATCAGCTTCTGATAAATTTCTCATCCAGGGAACAGAGTGGCTGGATGCTACAGAATAGTGACCCATGAGCAGATAGGGACTCACTGCTGGGAAACACCCAGAGATGACTATGGATGTTTTTACCAGGAGATATCTAGGATTATTCAAGATCCCCTGTAACAGTTGAAAGAGACAAGCAATTACATAAAAGAAAACAAATGTACTCACTTCAAGAAGGATGGTCTTGATAGCCCTGGACTCTGGAAGATTTTGGGGAAGTTTTGTTAGAAGGCATGTGTTGCATTCTCTGCTTGGGGCTATATAGGGTAAGAATAATAGATATGCTGACCCAGACCATGAGCTCCCCCATACAGCATCAAAGAGAGGCAGGAACACAGCACACAGAATTTTGCCAGTTTCTTCAAGAAAAACAGAGCAGTACCCACAGTCTTGTATACTTATGTTTCTATCTTCCAATTTTCAAGCCATGTGGAGGAGATTATAAGAATTTATAAAGATGTTCAGAATGCAACAGAATCATATGAATAAATCACTGTGCTGGAATGTTTTGTCTCTAATCTCTGCTCACCCAGAGTCCCTGTGGCTGATGGTAATGGCCTGGAAAACACTTATGAAGCTGTTACTTCAAATACATGTACTGCTGCCCATTTTTTCAAGGTAGAGAAAGAACTTGCATACAAAATCAGTTACAAAGACTTTTAGCATAAAAGTTTCCATGGTCTGCCGCAATCCTTTGTAAAGCAGAGTTAAGACAAAAGCTTGAACCTGAATGAATGGCAATTGAGAAAATGTGCAAAGTTACAGTGCAGTGCCCTGACTGCTGCTTTGATGACTTCTTCAAATGCAGTTTACAATATTTCCCTTGTGCTTACACATAAATGCTCAACCTACAATTCTGGGGCTTTGAGCTTTTTTTTACATCATGTGTACACATGAATGCAAACTTCTATTTTCAGGTCACTGTAAGTCATGGGTGAATATTTACAGTAACTAACAGATACTATAATGTGATAGCAACTTGCCCCATAGTGAATCATGTTCAACCTTAAGGTACTACCTTGAAACGTGTATGGTTTCAAATAGCCTTTTCTAGATCCACGTGAGGAATATAGGTGTAATGTGTTACAGAACTGTTAAAAACCATGCCATGTATTTTGGACAATGAACATGAATACATTTTAAAATATTGAGTGTGAGAAAAATAATCTGTCTTCAGTCTCAGATGACACACAAAAATCTTAATGAATTACAGCAGAATGTAAAAATATTGGCTATTAATACAAGAGTGGAGAAAATTTTAATATAAAGATGTATATGTAAAACTGTTATGTGAAAAATGAAAGCTAATTGCCTAAACTGGGAAGAGTTCAAATGTAGAATTTTTTAGACCATTGCTTAGGATCACTTTCAGTTCAGAGATGAATTTTAGGATGTCAAAACGTTTTCCACATCTATCTTATACATATCCAAACTCATCACTTTTAAATTCTTACACCACGGAGCTTTAATTTCCATGTGATTTCAATATTTTGAAAACTGACTGCAGGACACACTGCTAACAGCTGGCATCAGATGGACAGCATTTCATTAACTCTCCTTACCTACCTTTATAGAAAAAATGACCCAAGGGACTCCACACTGAGCACATTTGTCAAAGAGATTCAAACATTTTCTCAATTTATTTTGTTTTACTTAAATTTATGTAAAGACATCTTTCCATTAACATATGGACAGTCATTCTGGAAACAATTCCATTAATCTTAGAAATAAATGCTAGTTTTTATTACAAGTACAAAACCATCATGCACACTACCAACATCAGTATTAATATATTTCATGATTCTTATAATTCTAGTTAAATAGCAGATTGTTAACATAATATTGTGTTTCCAATGTACTTTGTTTTGTTTCAATTTTCTTTTGTATAATTTAAAACATTTAATTAGCAAATACTGCATATAACAAGTGAACAATGGGAAGACTTGGGATATGTGAATTTGGTATTCTAATCATTACAATCACATTCAGTAATATCTCTATTACCAACCACAGGGACCACTTTGCAAATGAGCTCTAAGGTCAACAAAATATGTATTTTATCATGGTTCAGACAAAAACTAATGATTATTAACTGATTTCATCCTCCTTTGTTCTGCGCATTCATACTTTCCATAATTAAAAGATTAAATAATTTTAATTTATTAACCTTAAACCACTGTTTTCTTTACCCCATAAGTCCTGTCACTATAGAATATATTAAATATTTGCAGAATTCAGCAATGTTAAATGTCCAGAACCACATGTATCTTTGCTGACTAACCCTATTTCTCGGTGGTGTCTCTCCTTCCTTTATACTTTTGACATACACACAGGTTCAATCCACACTCCCATGATAGGGCCACTTACCCATACTCTTGACACAGGATTTCTTTTATGAACTTTTGCTTTGGGCTATCTTTCTGTATGCTGTGAATAAGTGTTGCTCCCATTGGTTAATAAGTAGACCTGCATTGGCCTAAGGCATGGTAGACTGGAGCCAGGTGTTAAATCCAAGAGTGACAGAGAAGAAAAGCAGGGGGAGGGCAGGTGCTGTGAGTCACTGCCAAGAGAATCAACACATGAGAGAACAGGTAGTGCCCCAATGCCATGTGGCAACACATAGATGAATAGGAATGGGTTGAGTTAAGTTGAAGGAGCTAGCTAATATAAGCTAAAGCCATAAGCAATACAGTTTGTAATTAATATAAGCCTCTGAATGATTATTTTATAAGTGACTGTGGGACCATAGGTAGGAAAGATTCATCCCCACATTCAGGCTGGGCAGGACCAGAGAAACTTCTGGCTACATTTGATCCAAAATGTTTTAGCAATATTTTCCACCTAAAACCTGTGGAAACTTTAAAGAAGGGTTCTAAAATGGAGCAAAGAGCAGCTTCCTAGTTGTGTCTCTCAGGCAAGCCATAATCCAAAGATGTTTCAGCAAGGAGGCTTGAGCTAAAGTATGGTGTATTCAGGGCATGTGGGCTCGACCTACAGCATGGCAGGTTTCCACCACAGTACACAGAGATGTCTCCAAGCTATGCAGTGCGATGTGTAGTGAATTTAGCTTTTCTAGTACAGACAAAAAAGGGGGTTTCTGGGCTGCACATTGCTTGATGGAGGCATAGACCCACTGCTTCCTAGAGTTGGTGGTACACATAGCTCCCCAATGTCAAGAAGCCAAGAGGAGTGGAGTCAGCACCAAGTCTGCTGCTTTGGTTCTAGCCACACTGTAGATGTAACCAACCTTCTTATTAAATAAGAAACACAGAACCAATGCAAAGAAGAAAGCCAAGAGGTCAGAGCTAAGAGCTAAAACCTTACCCTTCCTCCTGCAGTGGTCCTACCTCTCCGAACTCACTACCCCTGTGTTAATGTCTTTATATAGTGTTCCTGTTCTGCCTTCTCGTTGGTTGTAAACCCAACCACATGACCGCCTCGTCACGGCCTGTCTGTATAGGCCTCCAGGTTTTCCTTGCTTGGTATTGAGATTAAAGGCATGTGTGTCCAATAATGGCTGTATCCCTGAACACACAGAGACTTACCCAGCTCTGCATACCAAGTGCTGGGATTACAAGTATACGCCACCACTGCCCTGCTTTCCTATGGCTTGCTAATAGCTCTGACCCCCGGGCAACTTTATTTATTAACATACAAATAACATTTTAACACAAATAAAATATCACCATATTTCCCCTTTTCTATTTTAATATAAAGGAAAAAAGAAAATGCTTATAACTAACATAAGAAAAACTATATACAAAAGTACAATAACTATATATAATATATACAAGTAATAAATACCTAAACAATGTCTAGTTCATTTGTATTTGACAAATTCAGAGAAAATAATTCCATTATCTATTCTATTGTATCTAATTCACTTTCTATCCTAATTAATCGTCAACTATAACTAACTAAACTTCAACTCCCTCAGAGACCCAAGAAGGAAATAGTATTAGCTAACAAAAAAAATAAAAACAGGAAGTATATGCAAGCAACTTCCAAAAACTTGTGAGTTGACAGAAACAGCCAGTTGCCTGGACAATCATCTGAGGTTTCTCCGCAGTGTTGGGGCATCATCTTCAGCCTATAGGCTTAGCGTATCTGACAGACTCATTTGTGAAGTAGAATGTACACAAGGTCAACAGTTCAACCTCACATTGGGTGAGAGCAGTCTATATACCAGAAATACCTGAATTCCACTAGTTTCATGTCATGATTCAGGATTTTAAATTCTGGAAATTGTTGATGTTTTTTGAATTCAGCTGTCCATTCTTCTTAGCTATGTGTGTATGTGGCTTCATTTCAGCATCCCGTTCTTCTCCACAGCCCTTTATTAAATGCCATTCTTCTGTTGAGAGGTGTGAGCTTAATTACTCTTCAAGAATAACTGTTTCAGCTACCTCCCCATTTCACATCAGAAGCCATCGGCCCACTGCCTGTTCAGCTGCCTTCGAAGAAAAGGGCACTGTATGTTTCCCGGATTACAAAGGCCACTTCAGGGATGGTGCCATATTGTCCTGGCCTCAGAAGATGCCTTTTGATAAAGCCATAACCACACTTGTTTTGACAATAATCAGTAGTCCTTTGTTTCGTGTCTTGTCTGTCCTGTTCCTCAGCAGTTGTTTCGAGGATACGTTGTTGTCCAGTGGCTAACTTTTGCTACAATGAAAGTTAACTCCAATTACAGTTTTTTCAATGCCCATATTTTCTCTGAAGTAGATTGGTACTGTCAGGAGCCGACATGTCTCATAGTCATAACAAAAAAGAAAATTTTTCTAAGTTATTAAAACATTTTAAATGCCATATTCTGTAGATCTCTGAAGGGTTTGAAGATAACCTGTCTATCTAAAATATATCTACTCAATCTTGAAAACATACCTAATATAACTACAAGTTCTATTATAATGTCTAACTACTAACTTTCATTTCTTTATATCCTAATAGTTGTTAATAACAACATTCAAGGATTAGAAAATTGCATTACATTGTTAAATGAACGGTACAATTAGAAATATACATATAGCATTTTCTAATAATATCAATTTCAATATATATAATTTGTATACAATATAAAACAATCCAATCCAATGTAAAGTATTTACATTTTTCTTTTTTTTTCTTTCTCTCTTTCTTTCTTTTTTTTTAAATAAGAACCTTAAATCTAATCTCCTTTGCTTAGCCCTTTTCCTCACCCTTTACAACAACTTGTAACCAATCCCCCTAATCAATGAAAATTATCCCAGACCCAAAACCCATTAAAAGACCTAAAAGACCAAAAAAACCAACCACCCCACACCACCTCTTTGGGAATGTGGGCGTCGTATTCTTGAAATTGCTTCCTGCTGGGTATGGGCGAAGTTATCTTTATCCTGAAAGAAAAATTTTAGGTTAATTGTCAAATTCTAGGAAAGGTAACTATATCCTTCATTATCCAGTCTGTGTATAATGCCAAAGTTCAGGGTTTATCTCAAATCCTTATTCAAGTAGTCTTTGAGACTGGATCATCTCAGCTAGCGCTCTCAAAATTGCTCTGAGCACTTTGTAGTTCAAAGCTGATCTGTAGATGATGTTTGTCAGCTTAGTGATATTATTATTGTCCACGTGGAATTGTTGTTGTTGTGGGGCCCCATCTTCTTCCTGGAGACTTCAGTTGATGTTAGGCCTGACCGTGATTTCTTGCAGAAAACTGATAAGAGACTCGAACACAAAGACTATATATGCGGCTTTTTAGAATTAGTTAGTACTCTATATGACCATTTATATCTTAACAAAGTTTAAAATGTATATATATCTATATATATTAATCTTGTAAATTTTGATATAAATTTCATACTTTAAGAAAAGTTTAAAGAATCAGAATAGAATCAAAGAGTTGAGATTAGTAATAGAATAGTCCCTTAATTAATTTGGCTTTTCTCCTGTCCTATAGCAGAAGATGGCTCTTTTCCTCTGGCATGATACAGGGAGTCTGTATTTTCCTTTTAACAACATGCTTCAGTTTAAAGAAGGATCGAGCCATTCTCCAACTCCAAAGTCAGCTTTAAATTTTAATTGAACTGGGACTATTAGAAGTTAAATAGTGTTAAATCTTTAAAGAAAAGCAGAAACAAACATTTAGGAAGACATAAAATTTTTTAGATAACATACCCATACGCCATTTCACTCTGTTTCTTAGGATAGACGATTTGTCCCTTTTCTTCAGTTGTCTCATTTGTCCAGTGTTCTTCAAATTCCTTAACCTTCATTCTCCTAAAAGACAAAAACAAAAAACTTTCCCCAAGGTTTTTTGGGGATGTTCCTTTTTGGCAAGTTACTATCTGATTAAATGAAAAGATATATGTTACTGGTGTAAGTTAGTTTAAATTGGATGCTCATGATAGTTGATAAACTATCACCTCCTCTAATTAAGAGGTCTCTCTTGTTCAAATCGAACTTTTATCAATTTTGATGGTACCCACAACTTATCTTCTCCTGTAGAAATAAAAGCAAAACCTCATCCCCAATGTAACACATATCCTGGTTTCCATTCTGAGGTCAGCACATCCTTAAAGTATATAGGTTGATTTAATTCTGTAGTTTTTTCTATTATCCAATGTCTCTCTGCAGCTGTTGTTCCTTTCTCATTGGCATTGAGAAAATTCAAAGTTAATAGAGCATTATGTAGTCTATTTCTGGGGGTTTTTGTTACTCCTTTCTGTTTATTTAGCATATCCTTTAGAGTTCTGTTTGATCTTTCTATAACTGCTTGACCTGTAGGATTATGTGGTATACCTGTAATATGGTTTATATTATAATAAGCAAAAAACTGTTTCATTTTAACAGAGACATATGATGGAGCATTATCAGTTTTGATTTGTGCATGTATACCCATAATGGCCATAACTTCTAGCAAATGAGTGATTACAGAATCAGCTTTTTAGAACTCAAAGCAGTTGCCCATTGAAATCCTGAATAAGTATCAATAGTGTGGTGTACATATTTCAATTTTCCAAATTCTGCAAAGTGAAACACGTCCATCTGCCAGATTTCATTCCTCTGAGTACCCTTTGGGTTACATCCTGCTGGTAATGGCGTTTGATTGTGGAAGGAACAAGTAGGATATTTCTTTACTATTTCTTTGGCTTGTTGCCAGGTTATGGAAAAATCCTTTTTTAAACCTTTACTATTTACATGATGTTTTTTTATGAAATTCTGAGGCCTCCAGCACATTTCCTATCAATAATTTATCAATCTCATCATTGCCTTGTGCTAGAGGGCCTGGCAGACCAGTATGGGATCGGATGTGAGTTATATATAAAGGATGACTCCTTTTTCTGATTGTATCTTGTAATTTAATAAATAATGAAGTTAATTCTGAAGTATCGTGGATAAATTCTGCAGTCTCAATATGTAATACTACTCTTTCAGCATACTGAGAGTCAGTTACTACATTGAGAGGTTCTGAAAAATCCATTAATACTAACAGAATAGCATACAATTCTGATTTTTGAACTGAATTATAAGGACTTTGAACCACTTTACTTAAATTTTCTGATTTGTAACCTGCCTTTCCTTGTTTGTTGGCATCTGTATAAAATGTACGAACTCCAGATATGGGTTTTTTCCTCACAATTCGAGGCAAGATCCAATCAGCTCTCTTTATAAGATCAATTCTATTGCTTTTGGGATATTTGCTGTTAATTTCTCCCAAAAAATTACTACAAGCTTTTTGCCAAGCTTCATTTTCTATCCATAATTTTTCAATATCCTCCTTAGTTAAAGGTACAACAATTTCTGCTGGGTCTATTCCTGCTAAATGACGAAGTCTCAATTTTCCTTTCCAAATCAAGTCAGAGATTTTTTCTACATAAGTTTTTAATTTTTTATTTGGTTTATTTGGTAAAAATATCCATTCTAATATAATATCTTCCCTTTGCATTAATATTCCTGTTGGAGAATGCCTAGAAGGTAAAATAACCAAAATGCAATCCAGCTTTGGATCAATACGATCTACGTGCCCTTCATGTACTTTCTTTTCTACCAAGGCCAATTCTTTCTCAGCTTCAGGTGATAATTCTCTTGGACTGTTCAAGTCCTTATCACCTTCTAAGGTTTTAAACAAATTATTCAGTTCATCATTTTTTACCCCAACAATAGTTCTTAGATGAGAAATGTCTCCAAATAATCTTTGAAAGTCGTTAAGAGTCTGTAGTCTATCTCTCCTAATTTGCACCTTTTGAGGTCTAATTTTTTGAAGTTCTATTTTATATCCTAAATAATTAATAGAATCTCCTCTTTGTATCTTTTCAGGGGCAATTTGTAAACCCCAGCAAGGCAAAATTTTCTTTACTTCTTCAAACATTCTTTCTAAAGTATCTGCATTTGAGTCAGCTAATAAAATATCATCCATATAATGATAAATTATAGATTTAGGAAATTTTTTACGTACCACTTCTAATCGCTGTTTTACAAAATATTGGCACAAAGTTAGGCTATTCAACATTCCCTGTGGGAGAACCCTCCATTGAAATCTTTTAACCGGTTGAGAATTATTATAAGTAGGCACTGTGAAAGCAAATCTTTCTCTGTCTTTTTCTTGTAACGGTATTGAAAAGAAACAGTCTTTTAAATCAATAACTATGAGAGGCCATCCTTTTGGTAACAGAGTAGGCAAAGGAATTCCAGATTGTAAAGAGCCCATTGGCTGAATTACTTTGTTAATTGCTCTAAGGTCTGTTACCATTCTCCATTTACCAGATTTCTTTTTAACAACAAATACAGGAGAATTCCAAGGGCTGGTTGATTCTTCAATATGATGAGCATTTAACTGTTCTTCCACCAGCTCTTGTAAAGCCTGGAGTTTCTCTGTTGTTAAAGCCATTGCTAAACCCATACAGGCTTATCTGTTGACCATTTTAAAGGTAGAGCTGTTGGTGTTTTTGGAAAATTATCAGTTGTGCCCTGTTCTTGTATGACATGGATGGCTGGTGAGCACTCATTAGAATAATATCTTTTAATATTTCTCTCAGAAACATGTACTAATTTATGATTTGTTTCTGAGATTGGAGGGATATTAATCTGAGTATTCCATTGTTGTAACAAATCTCAACCCCACAGGTTCATAGCTATGTTAGCCATATATGGTTTTAATTTTCCTTTCTGTCCTTCTGGACCTATACATTCAAGCCATCTTGCACTTTGTTTTACTCAAGATAATGTCCCAATTCCTAACAGTTGAACGTTTACCTCCTGAAGAGGCCAAGTTGGATGCCAAAATTCTGGTGCAATTATGGTAATGTCAGCACCTGTGTCTACCAGACCAGACAACAAAACACCATTTATTTTTATTGTTAGTTTTGGTCTTTGTTCATTAATAGAAGTTTGCCAAAAAATTTTCTTTATGTTTTTCCTGAATTCCCTATTTTCTCTGTTTCATCATCTTGACTAACATGATTTATTCCTATAGACATTTGGTTATTTAGTTGCTTTGAGTAGGGGTTTCCTCTACAACTGCAGGAAAGGTTTGAACTGGATTTACTGTGGGGGCCTGCCTGAGGCTCCTCTGGGAGTTTCCCGAAGCTCGAGGCAGAGGATTACCCTGTCTGTCCCTTGTTGATCTACATTCGTTGGTCCAGTGTTTTCCCTTACCACACCTTCTGCACACTCCAGAAGGAAGGGGCATTCTGTTGCCAGTGTTCCTTGAAGAAACATTATTTCTAGGAATGACCTGTTACAATCCCTTTTCAAATGTCCTTGCTTTCCACATCCAAAACATCTAACATTTCTCAAACCTTTTGAAATTGCTTTTCCTACCCACATATCATCATGGTCATAAGCCTCAACATTAACTATATCTCTAATCCAATCTTCCAAAGGTGCAGATCTTGCCTTTAACGGCCTGATTATCCTTTTGCATGCTGCATTTGCATTCTCAAAGGCCAAAGATTCAATTATTATCTGACTAGCCTCTGAATTCGGGAGCATTTTCTGTACTGCTGAAGTCAATCTTTGTAAGAAATCTGTGAAAGATTCTTTTGGGCCCTGTATAACCTTTGTAAATGACTCAGTTTTTTTTCCTGGTTCTTCAACTCTGTCCCATGCATTCAAAGCTGCCGTTTGACATAGAACTAGGGTTTGGACATCATATAAACTTTGTGTTTCTACTGAAGCATATTGGCCTTCTCCAATAAGCTAATCCTGACAGACTTGTATTTCGCTATCCCTCCATTGTTTTTCTATATTTTTAGCCTCATTATTGAACCACATTTTCCACTGGAGATGTTGTCCAGGTTCAAGAACAGCCTGTGCCAATTCCCGCCAGTCCTTTGGTATAATCCTATTACTAGTTGACCAGTTGTTTAACATTTGCTTTACATATGGGGAGTGCATGCCATAAGATGCTATTGCCTCCTTAAATCTTCGTAAGTCTAACATTTTAATTGGAGCCCAAGTATTTTGTTCATTCTCTTCATCAGGTAGCTGTTGTACCGCTACCGGATAAATTAAGGGTGATTGTGTGAAAACTGGCTTTCTTTCTGTAACCTTATGATCCAATTTTGAAACAACTTCACTGTTTATTTCTTCCTTCTGAGTTTGAATTTCTCTATAATTCATTTTTACCAGTTTAATAGGTTTTTCTAAGACTGTTATCCTGGCACTTAAATTGACTATCTTTTTAAATAGTAAAATGAGGATAAGAAAAGTAATAAACTGAATAATTCGATCAATATTAACCTTTTCATATAGTTGTTCCATTGTCAGAGTGCCTAAAATTTCAAACAAAGTCCAATTTTCTTCCAATGCACACATAAAGCCCATTTTTTTTTTAATGTAGAAAAAAAAATTCTCTTTTAAATAGATATGTTAATTGACTTACCAAGTCTGGGTAGAACAGTAGAATCCCAGGGAATTCCAAAACAGCTTCCTGGTGTTCGAGGTGTGAATCCAGAGAGAGAGAGAGAGAGAGAGATAGAGGGAGAGAGAGAGAGAGAGAGAGAGAGAGAGAGAGAGAGAGAGAGAGAGAAAGAGTAGCCGCTTGAGCCGAGTCAAGCCTTGGCTTTACGGGTATGGGCCCTATTCGGCAGGGCAGGCCTGAGTTGTTTGTAGCAGTTGCAAGTAGCTCCAGATGCAGGTCAGTCAGGCCTGGGCCCAAGCTAGGCAGCCAGGCCGCCCAGGCCGGAAACCGGACCTGCCGCCAAGCCAAGCCAAGCGGTTTTTAATGGATTCTTGTCACGATGGGCGCCAAATGTAGATGTAACCAACCTTCTTATTAAATAAGAAACACAGAACCAATGCAAAGAAGAAAGCCAAGAGGTCAGAGCTAAGAGCTAAAACCTTACCCTTCCTCCTGCAGTGGTCCTACCTCTCCGAACTCACTACCCCTGTGTTAATGTCTTTATATAGTGTTCCTGTTCTGCCTTCTCATTGGTTGTAAACCTAACCACATGACCGCCTCGTCACGGCCTGTCTGTATAGGCCTCCAGGTTTTCCTTGCTTGGTATTGAGATTAAAGGCATGTGTGTCCAATAATGGCTGTATCCCTGAACACACAGAGACTTACCCAGCTCTGCATACCAAGTGCTGGGATTACAAG
This sequence comes from Peromyscus eremicus, assembly GCF_949786415.1. Lineage (NCBI taxonomy): Eukaryota > Metazoa > Chordata > Mammalia > Rodentia > Cricetidae > Peromyscus > Peromyscus eremicus. The sequence continues at coordinate 189,286,820 of NC_081416.1, read as the reverse complement.
TATACGCCACCACTGCCCTGCTTTCCTATGGCTTGCTAATAGCTCTGACCCCCGGGCAACTTTATTTATTAACATACAAATAACATTCTAATACAAATAAAATATCACCATACCACACTGCAGCTTAAAACAATGGTCAGAAGGTATAGACAGTCATAATATGTATGATATACATACAATATATATATATATATATATATATATATATATATATATATATATTAAAATTAATTCCCTAAAAGGAGAATAAAGTAATATAAAAAAGTTAAGCCACACAAACCACACAAATTTGGAAATTACACAGCCATTCTGGAGTGTGTTGTCTTTGGGATTTTTCACTGGAGAGATCATTTGATTATAAAGGCTCCTCAGTTAAACCAATATGTATATTTTAAAGGTATCTTGACTTTAAAATTTCTGTCTAGAAATATGTTGCTTTGGAAAAGAGGTTCTGTTTTTGTTTCCACAGAAGATTAGAACCTGTGGATTGCTTCTAGGCTAATATGGTTTGATCAACCAAAAACCCCTAAAAGATCAATAACTTCTCAAACACTACTACAGCCATATTGTAACTTTAACACTTAATTTTCTCAGGATCCCCATAAGATTGACAGAACTCCCAACCAACAGGAAGTAGTATTAGAAGCTATGCCCAAATTTCCAAATATTATTTGTAAATGTTTATTTTTATTTAAAGGTGGTTGATTATAAATGCATTCTCTTTCTAAAAATAAAAGGGGATATAGATATGATAGAATAAAAGGATAGATTATTGAACCTACTTTTTAAGAGCAACAATTTGTTTGAAATGTTTTACATTGCTATGGATTTTGGTTTATTGATACAAATTTAAAGTTAATTTTGTTATACTGTATATATATATTTTTATTCCTGTTGAAGGTATTATGTTTATGCATCTCATTTAAAAATGTAATATATAGTTAAGAAATACAAATTAATAGTCAATTGTTTTTTGGTTTTTCGAGATGGGTTTCTATGCATAGTTTTGGTGCCTGCCCTGAATCTCACTCTATAGACCAGGCTAGCCTCAAACTCACAGAGATCCACCTGGCTCTCCCTCCAGAGTACTGGGATGAAAGGCATGTTCCTCCACCACCCAGCTAATAATCAAATTTATAGTCATGTTAAGTGTTTTTAGATATACAAAGATATATTTCAAGTGGGTAGGTAGTCTTCAAATACTTCAATGACATACAAAATATGTCATTTGAAGTGTTTTAAGAGCTTAGACTTTTCTGGACATTGAGACATGTCTTCTCCAGGCAGCAACAATCTAATTCAGAGATGATGATGGGCATCGAAGAAACTCCACATGGAGCTTACTTTCTTTATGGCAAAAGTTAGCCATTTGGGAAAAAAAAACTGTTCTTGCCTGGATTGCTTGATAGTATGTTATATAACTTGGACATGCAGGACCCCTAGGAAAATGAACAATGAATTTTGCAAAAACAAAGCAAGGTTGTCCTGCAGGTTATTGCTTTGCAGAGGAGACATTGTTCAGGAAACAGGGAGAAGTAACTGAGAGGCTGTAGGCCTATAGGCTGAAGATAGATGCCCCAACATTAAGGAGGAACTTTGAATAACTTTCCAGGCAGCTAGATGTCTCTGTCATGTCTAGAATTTTGGAAGTTGCTTATAATGCACTGCCTGTTTACTTAGGTAATATCATATCTTCCTGGGGTCTTTGATGGAGTTGGACTAGATAGTTATAATTATAGTTTTTCCTTAGTTATGATAAAAGATAAATTAGATATAAAACTTTAGATTCACAAATATAGGACAGATGATGGAATATTTTCCTTAATTTTACCAAATACAATTAGATTAGACAATGTAACTCTTGCTTGATAACTTTTGTTATATAAAAATTTACTGTTAAAGTTAAAACTCTCCTTCTTGTTTAGACTGAAAAGGGGAAGTGCTGTGGGATGTCTTTCTGTATGTTGTGAATATTTGTTGCTCCCATTTGTTAATAAATAAATCTGCATTGACCTGTGGCAGGGCAGAATGGAGCCAGGTGGGAAATCCAAGTGAGATAGAGAAGAAAAGTCGTGTCAGGGCAGATTCTGTGAGCTGCTGCCAGGAGAAGCATGATGTGAGAGAATAAGTAATTCCACAAAGCCATGCAGCAACATGTGGATTAACAGGAATGGTTTGAGTTAAGTTGAAAGAGCTAGCTAATATAAGCTAAAGCCATAGGTCATAAGATTGTAAATAAAATAAGCCTGAGTGATTACTTTATAAGTAGCTGCAGGATCATGGGTGGGAGAAATTCATCCCAACTACAGGGCCAGACATGATGAGAGAAACTTCCAGCTACAAACTCTACTTGCACAATGCGATATGAAGCACACAACACTAGATCTTTTCTGAGTTACTGATCCCACTTCCAAAGTCTCTTTATCTGGGACATATGCTATAGGGAGGCAACCAATGCCTGAGATATGGCTGTGTGATTCCATGTGTTTCTCCCCAACTATCATCTCACCTGTGAAGATAGCAAGTATGCAGCTATGTAGAGCATATTGTAGATGTCTTGCTTGTCAAGGCCAAGTAACAGGGTATTTGGTCAAAGGTGTAGTTACTAAATGTTTTGATAATTTAGCTGACCTGTCCAAGAGTACCTGAATAGGGGAGTGAGGATTAAGAAAGAAAAAGACAAAAGACAGAAGATAGAATCAGGAGGGCTCTAAGTGAATACTGGAGCAGCCTGAAATTTATTTGTCATTGTCTTTTTATACCAAAAACAAGGTTGGGGAAGGGGAAGAACTTCTTACCATGTTTCAAGGAACAAAAAAGCATAAACACCTCCTTAATTATCAAAACATTGCTCCAACTAGTCTCTTTCCCACAGAGGAAAAATCTGTGAGGCACTTGTTTTCAGGCCTTCTTTTTCCTCTTGGCAACAAAAGATAAACACTATAATGGCAAAAGTGACCTCCTTGTCCCAAGATATAGTGTGGACAAATGGCCAAATACCCAGTCACAGGCTTATTTTGGAAAAACAGATAGGCATTTCTCAGCTGGATCCAGAATAATTAATACTCACAGAGGTCTGGAAAATTGTGTAGCATGTCTATCAAGAAGATGAGAATCATTAACCATAACCATAATCTCCTTACTTTTCCAGACTAGAGGATGAAATATTAGGGGATCAGGAACATGGCTCCAGTAAATTTCACTCCAACCCCTCTGGGAAAGCATCAGCAACCACAACATCATCTGGACTGGCATTCCTCTCTTCTGTATAACACATCAAATGCTGAGGCAGCCATCTAGCTTCATTTTCTTCCTGTGAAAAAATGGAAGCATGCCCTCGACCCCATATCAAAAGAGGGTTGGGTCCCTTCCATAACCCAGTGCAAAGTTCCTTCCATTTCACCTCAGCAGAAGTTGTTCGAGTGCCATCATGCCAAAATCTAAATGTGGCAGATTGCTCATGGGCATCCAATTTCAAAATATTTCACATAAAGATGAAATAATTGAATGCATTATATGGTGACTGAGAATATAAGTCCCCTTTTTATTTTTTGAAGATGGACCTTGAGAATGTCATGGGATCATTCAACAATACCTTGTCCTTTAGGATTATAAGGAATGACTGTGTTATGCTCAATTTTCCATTGGGAACAAAATTGCTGAACTGATTTACTACCGTATCCCAAACCATTATCTCTTTCTATAGATTTAGGAATCCCCATATAAGAAAACCATTTTAAGAAATGATCTATCCCATGCATGGCAGCTTCCCCAATTTCCCAATAACCATCAAAAAACCTGACTAGTTATTGACTGTAAAATGCACATATTTTAATTTGCCAAATTCTGCAACATGAGTAACGTCCATTTGTGATAAATGATTGGGAAGACAGACTCAAGGACTTACCCCTAAGGAAGGCACAGGTAATTACTGTAGACACACATCACATTGTTTAACAATCTGACTAGCAACTTCCCTGGTAAGTCCAAATTGTGCTGTGGGATGGTCTGTATGTCAAGTGTGTTGCTGATTGGTCAATAAATAAATCACTGATTGGCCAGTGGCTAGGCAGGAAGTATAGGCGGGACAAGGAGGAGAATAAAGCTGGGAAGTGGAAGGCTGAGTCAGAGAGACACTGCCAGCCGCCAAGATGAGAAACAGCATGTGAAGATGCCAGTAAGCCACGAGCCATGTGGCAAGGTATAGATTTATAGAAATGGATTAATTTAAGCTGTAAGAACAGTTAGCAAGAAGCCTGCCACAGTCATACAGTTTGTAACCAATATAAGTCTCTGTGTTTACTTGGTCGGGTCTGAGCAGCTGTGGGACTGGCAGGTGAGAGAGATTTGTCCTGACTGTGGGCCAGGCAGGAAAATTTAAGCTACAAAATTGTTTTCTTAAATTTCTGCTATTCTGATAATGAAGGGCATGTGACTGTTGAGCCAATTTTACCTGTGACAAGGTGACCATCTGTGTTAATTTATCAGCTGATGTATTATCATCAGCTACAGGGGCAAGACAATTGTAATGAACCCTAATATGAACCACAAAGCATGACAGCTTTCTTTGATAAATGGCATCTTGAATTTGCTGAAATAACATCCTAACATGACCATTATTAGTCCCAATGCAGGAAACAGTCTGTATAAATTGAAGGACTCAGGAATATAATGACTATCAGAATACAAATTAAATGAGTTATTTACAAAAAAACTGGAAAACTATAGCCAAAGCTCAGAATTCTACTACCTGTGCTAAAGTTGGAGAGTCATCACAGCTGGGACAAAACTCACAGTAGTAAAAGTCTAACAATTTTATGCAATTTTGCTTTTATTTCATGATTTGGAAATAGAAAATATTTTACTTCATATATTGTATGTATTTGTATGAAATGGTGATTAATTCTGGAGAAATATGTAATAATAAATTGGCATGTTATAACCTTTTCATGATTTTAATTGAAGAGTATATACAAATTCAAGGAAAAGCAGTTAATTGGAAGAAGCATTCAGATAAATGATGTGCAAATGCACAAATTAAAAGGGAACTGGGGGTAGTCAGCAAGAATTAAAACAGGTGGAAATGTGACATGTCATATGAGGGCAAATAAGGGATGCAGGTGGTTAGAACTAGTTATTGTTCTGATTGACTGACATTTGATTGGGTAATAAAATATAATTTGTAGTAAGTCTACATTCTAACTTAGCATGCAACATATTATTCATTGACTGATGAAATATGTTCATAAAAGATTACATTTACATTTTGAAAATTTCATATTCTTCAGGATAATTACATAAACTTGAATGAAAACATGATAATTTAGTGAAAGACCTTGAGACATTAAGAAACAGATGGCTGTTCTTGTACAAATCTGTTATATTAAAAGTTAAATAGGAAATAAAATTTTGATCTGTATATTTTACCACAGCTATTGAAAGACAAGATAAAAATTTTACTAGGAAACACTTTCAAAATTTAAAACAACATGTGATGAGTACAATTGGAAAAGAGAATATAATTGATGCTTTCAAGCAATTTAAATCAATAACATAATTCTTAGCAGTCTATATTATAGAAGAATATGGTGAGGTGGTAGGACTGGCCATTTTTAATCCCAGAAGAGGTGGTGTGAAGCTGTCCATTTCAGAAGAGCACAGGCAGATGCAGGTAGATCTCAATGCATTCAAAATATCATGATATTCACAGAATGTTTCTGACAAGCCCAGATACATACTGAGGTCCTGCTCTTATGAAAATACAACCTGGATTCCAAGTGTGGATAACTCCAATACCTCCAGTATAAAGAGGCTCTAGGACAATTATTTGACTGTAGACAGAGATTTTCCTGTAGGCATATGACCATGTAAAAGCACAAAGAATCAAACCCATACTCTAATTTCATAACACATAATTTCAGTAGATATCAACTGGACTTCATCTTTGAAATTCATGTCTTAATATGAGAACTATGTTGACTTTTGAACTAGGTTTTGAGAGGGTTATTCCTCCTAGAATTTGGCCTGTTCCTGATATGATGAACAGAGTTCTTATCTGGCCTTATTAAGATAATATAGCACTTAGGGACAAAAATGAAGCCAAGGAGGGCTGCACTAGAAGCCAAGATAGAGAAGACTTCCATAGCCACCATGACCTTCCCCTTGGTGCTGTGGTAGACAGGGAGGAATGTGACCCAAACACAGAAGAACACCAGCATGCTAAATGACAGGAACTTGGCTTCATTGAATGTGTCTGGAAGATTCTGTCACATGAAAGCCATAGTAAAACTCCCAAGTGCCAAAGAGCAGAGGTAACCCAGTATACCATGGAAGGCAAAATCTGAGCCCTTGTTACACACAATAATGATGTGCCCATATTCAACAAGAGCATCTTGGTCAAGGAAGGGAGGGGACGTTCCTAGTCAGATTCCACAGAGGACTAGGTGGATCAGAGTACATATGGGGATGATAAAGTTTGGGGCCTTTGATATTATTAACCACCTCACCACTCTCCTTGGAAAAGTAACCTTGAAGGCAATAACCACAGTGATAGCTTTGGCCAACACAGTGGCAAGAGCCACAGTGAAAGCACCTCCAAATATGATCTGCTGCAGGATACAGGTTGTGGTGTTTGGACGGCCAATGAAGAGCAAGGAACATAGGAAACAGACAGTGAGTGCAATAAGCAATGTGTAACTAAGGGTCCTATTATTAGCTTTGACAATTGGAGTGTCTCTGTGCTTCACAAAGAGTCCAAGAACCACAGTTGTCAGTACAGAGAAGCACAGAGCTATGGTTGTGAGAGACATCCCCAAGAGGTCCTCATGTTTAAGAAAACTCACAGTTTTCTGGAGGCAGTGTTTCTTTTCTGTGTTTTCATAATGACTCTCTGGACACTTCATGCACTGATCCATATCTGATCAGAAATGAAGGTGAGATTTAATCCAAGCTGAAGTAATCCCTTTTATTCTCAGCCATTTTTCTGTTCTTTTTGACAGAATTGCTATCTACATCACTTTCTTTTTTTCTCAGGTACAAAGAAACACAAACTCTGTAGTGAATGTTTTCATATTTATACCACCCAACTTCCTTATCTGATATTTCAGTTATTATTTATGTGAACTTATAAAGTGTGTTGATCCAACTCAGGCCTCTTTCCTCTTGCTCCATTCCTCAACTTCTCCCACTTTACTTCCCAACTTAATGTGCTGTCTTATCTCTTCTTTTTACATTTTAATATTCACTGAGTCTATTCAGTGATGCTAGTATTTACATATTATGGGGGCATCACCTGGAATATGGGCAACATTTCAGAATCCAGAACGTTAAAGAAAAATGATGTTCCTCTTTTGGTAGTAGTTATCAATTACTAGTTGCTTCTCATACATCCCATCTTCTTTATAGTGATATAAATTAAATACACTTACATTTTTCTCTGTTATATACCTTACAGCCTCTTGTGCTATTGGTGTATCTCTTTTGGAAGTTATTAGAATACTGAATTACAATACATAAACATACTTTATTTCTGAAACCACATCATAAGTCATACCACATTATTAATTTGAAGAGTGCAAAAGAGGGAGTATGCTCTTGAAATTATTTCATAAAATACACTTCTTAAATATAGGGTCTCAATTTTCTTATCATTATAAAATACTTCCTGTTTTCTGATATTGACTCTTCTCTGTGGAAGCTTTAGTGAATAGGCATTACTACGTTGTAACAGGCTTGATTACTGCACTAGTAAATATTCGTAATTCCAATTGGGAAAAGGTCAGAACTACTGAGACAGTTTTAGGGTATGAAATAAAACAGTGTTATAATATTCTGCTCTTGAAAATTCATAAAATTCATAATCTTGTATTTGAAGTACAAGAACAGTGATTTATGCATGCCAGATTGCCACTGTCATTTTTTGTATGATTTAAAAAAAACTCATTACCAGATTTTCAATATTATTTTGTTGACAAATTTTATTAGCATATTATTGAATTCACTTTAGTAGAATAAAACTTATTTCTATATACCTTGTAATTAATGTTTCCTTCAGCTATTGTGACACATTGTTGTATCAGTTCTTCAGACCTACTTTCAAGGTATAAGCTTAGGCTCTATTATTTTTTTCTGTTTTATGTGGAGGTGTTCATTTTGTTTTAGTTTTCTAAGTTTTAATGGATGACTCACATGTATAACTCCATTCCTTACTAAAGGCACATGATACATGTAATAAAAACTCCAGTCTCTGTGTGTGTGTGTGTGTGAATGTGTGCATGCATATTTACTAAAAGTGTGTTTCTTTTGAATAACAGTTTGAGGGCACAGTCTTTTTTTTCCAGAGCTGAGGACTGAACCCAGGGCCTTGCACTTGCTAGACAAGCGCTCTACCACTGAGCTAAATCCCCAACCCTGAGGGCACAGTCTTTTACATCTCAATGTGAGAAAGCCATGAAAGAAGTTGCAGAAAGAATGTAAAAGTCAGAGGTCATGAAATACTTCAAGGGAATAGAAACTTCCAGACACAGCTGGGCAATTGAATATATAAATTTGAGGTTTGATATCATGAATATAACATGTGAAAGCTCAGGGCAGACCAAATGTATGGAGAGTTGGCATAAAGTACTACACTTAACTGAGAAGCTATTTGACCTCATAGCTGTAATAAGGGGAAGACACTTTAAACTTTAAGAATGTGGCAGTAGGAATTAGTCCATATTCTATCAGGGACTACACTCCAAAAAGTATTTAGGTAGCAGAAACTGAATTCAATGAGTTTTTCTTATTTTTTTAACAAGAGAGAAAAGAAGTTAGGTAGGAAAATGTAAGATTTTGGAGGATAGGAATATGATCAAAACACATAGTATGAAATTTTCAAAGAATAGAAAACATTTCAAAATTTAAGTAAACCTGCTCACAAATTTAGTAGTATGGAAATACTAGCTTTTAAAGAATTTTCTTCCCAATGAAACATGCTGTGAATATGTTCAGGACCTATTCTTCTAAATGGAGACTCTATAATCCATTGCAGCTCTTAGGTCTTGGTACAACTCTCAGTAACAGACCATTGGAACTGCTTTGAGGATATTGTTTTACATACTGTTTCTCAGAATTGGAGCATAAAAATGGACATAAATCTATTCATTAAGGAAATTTGAAATTTTAGTTATGCTGTACAGTCAATAATTATAGAGTGGGGATATCAAACACAAATTGCTAATTATCTGTTCTTGCTGGGAAGAATCATTTTTAAAATAACCTATCCTACATTTAGGTGAGTTCTAATCGTTATTGAATTACAGTTAGGAAAAAATCCAATTTGTGTACTTTATTACTGTGTGTTAAATTATGTGGGGAATTAAAGCATATTGATTAGTACAGAGAAAAGGGGTTTCTTGCAGGAAACAATAGCTGAAGTTGATCATAAATGTAAATCAATTATAAATTTCTGTGCCTACTATGCACTATTTCAAGACATGGTGATGCACATTTCATATCCTAACTAAGAGAAGGAATACATTTGTCTGACTTCTCTCTAAATATTTTTCAGTTTTTAAAATAATGCAGAATCCTGTAGAAATGTGGAACCATGTCTGTAAGATTTATTCTTACCTGTCTCATTGGAAATCTCATTGTCTGCACAAGGAGTGCAATCATAGCAGCAAACAGCCTTGCCCTCTAGGGAAACTTTCCTGAATCCAGGACCACAGCTCTCACTGCACACAGACTGAGGAATCTGAGAGAAAATGGAGCAAAGTTAACAAATTCTCATGGTTAGTTAAAGTCTCAATAATATTTTTAATATCACATAATTAACTTGCAAGTTTTATTCTTATAAATTTAGAAAGGAATTTGAGCATCTGTGATCTATACAAAATTTGTCTGAGGATTATCCTATTATTAGATAGTTTGGATCATAATGAGAGAGGGACAAGTTTGATGCAGGGATTTAATTTCCAAAGCAGAAGTTGTTATACTGGGAAATATATTTGTATTATTATGATAAGTTTAACGCATTGAGATAATATATAACCCACCTCTGAATATCTTTCTGGCCATTGTATCATCTTCTCAGATAAAGTCAACTGTTGACTCTGGGGAGCATTAGGCAAAAAAATTCCTACTTTCACTTTTAGTCCAAGACCCTTTGGAAAATTCCAAAAGTTGAGAATATCATACTCATCAACATCTAAACTCTGTTTCCATTCTAAAGCCATGTTGGCTCCCATGTGGATATTCCTCAAGAAAGGATGAAGCTGAAAGTGATGCAAGAACATGTTTTAATGTAGGTCTGAGAGTTTGACAACCAATGGATTATAGAATAACTCTCAATATTCATTATCTGTGGCGTAGGACATGACAATAATGTAGCTATCATTGAAAGTCAGCAATGGTGACCTAAGTTAATGGGATACAATTCTACATCTGAGGAACTGTCAGCCTCAAGAACATATTATATACAAACTTAGGAATTGAATTGGTGAATATTGATTGAAGCAAATCTCAATTTCTTTAAAAGAAAGCTATACCCATTTACACACAGTGTTCATCGCAAAGTTCATCAAGTAAAATGTGGGTACTTATGACTACATAGTAGTTAAAAGAAATCATTTATGTGCTAATAACTTGGGATAATGAGCTTACATTGTTTCACTGAGAAAATTCTTAGTTTTCTGGTGTAATCATTATAATGAAAAAAATGTGCAGCTATTTGTGACACAATTGTTATATTCATTAAAATCATTTCCTCTTTGCTACTAGCTCCTTATTCCTCAGCAACATGAACAGAAAGATCTGCACTGACCTGGAAGATAGGATAACATGTGAAGAATCTCCTGTGGATACACACACACACACACACACACACACACACACACACACACTCACACACACACACACACACTCACTCACACAAACACACATATGTATATACTATATGTAAAATACTGAAATATGTAATACCTAATTTGGTGGCTCTGAAGAATCAAAATTTCACATTGCTGATGCTCTTATACAATGGAAGGGATATTACCTGCCAGGGTAGAACACCATTTTTTCTCCATTTCCAAATTTTTGCATCTGTGTTTGATGAAGACTCATCTCATGGAGACTGTGGGCCAAAGTATAAATAGCCTTGTGTGTATTGTAACTGTCTTCATTCATTACCATGTCAAAAATATGTCTAGGCAGTAATTCCAAGGAAGCATTGGGTTGGCACTTCTCCAAAAGTTGACAATCCAGCTCTGAAAATGGGCACTTGAAGAACAAAAACCACAATTTAGGAAGGTAATTGTCTTCAGGGTATTTATAAGGATTAACTGTTTGGATAAAATTTTTAAATTCAGCCACCTGTTCATGGTGTTGTGAAAAAATGAGACTTCCATGGAATGAATCTAGCAAGAAATAATCAGCGATATTAGTAACATCCCACTCAGAGGTCATGACCCAGACTTTACTTGTCAAAATCTGTTGACCTAGATTGCTCATTAAACCTTGTAGTGAATCATTTTCACTATAAATGATGATAATATTGGCCAATGTTTCCTGGATGATGCCAAGACTCTTCCAGTATTTGTATGAAAATGAGTTCCAGGTGCTTTGAATCACTTCAACAAAAGCTATGCAGACTTGATTTTTCTCCATATTTTCTCTGATATCTGCTAGAAACTGAGTCCCTCTGTGATCATCTGGGATAAGCAGACCAACCCAGGTCCAGCCAAAATGAAGCATTAAAGAGACCATGGCTAGTGACAGAGTTGTGTCTTGGGGGGCCATCTGGTAGAGAGAAGTAAACTGACCTCGGTCACTGAAGATAGGCTCAAAAGGACCAACAGTGAGCTGAAGGGAAAAAAAATGGAAACAAGAGAAAGAACAATGGCATTATGCACAATCCTTGTTCTGCAGAAACAGATGGAAATGGTTAGCACAATGATGGATTCACCCTGATTTTAAAGGCAAATTTCTGTGAGAGTACTTTCAGTAAATGTCTGGCCTATTTTCTATTTTTATTAATCCTCTTTGTCTACTCCAACCTTCCTCTTCTTTTCTCAGTGACAGAAATAGAAATCAATATCCAATTGTCTGGACAATTGTCATTGATATCTAACTAATCCAAATATATGTTTTTACCTATGGACACACCTGAAATGTGAGCAAAGGAGATCTACATTTTTATCCCATACAACTCCTCACCTGGGGAAATTTGTAGAGCTGAAGCAGTGTCCCAATATGGGCAGATTTTGCCCACGATGGTCCTGTTAATGCAGCAGTTAACTTTCTCTCCTTTACACAGTTATAATTACAGTGAAGCCTCTGAAGTCTACTCAGCCCTGTGAGCCAAAACAGAGCATGCACAAGAATATTTTTCTCACTGTATGGGACATTATAGAAGTCAAATCCCAGAGATATGTTTGGTAAAAGATGAGGGTTCCTGTTGATCTCCTCAATGGCAAATACCAGGACCAGAACCAACTGGTGTATTTTAAAATTATACCTGCAGAGATTGAATAAAAACATACCTGAGGAATGTACCTGGTGGTGCATGCCTTTAATCACAGCACTCGGGAGGCAGAGCCAGGTGGATCTCTGTGAGTTCCAGGCCAGACTGGTCTCCAAGGCTACACAGAGAAACCCTGTCTGGAAAAATTTAAAAAATAAAAATCTCTGAATTTGCATCCAGCCCTAGAACTTCCAGATCCCTCAAAACATTTTCATTGCCAAAGACAAATGGGGCTTTTCCCAAATGTTGGGACCCTGGAAAATCCCTGTGATACATCAGTCCAAATGATTGGACCCTGTAGCCATAGGATGGCCTATCTTTCAAATATGTGTGGACAGTATTGCTAGCTTAATAAAAGAATGCAATCAAGTTAAATGTGTTAAGATCTGATACACATAGTATCTAGGAAAATGAGGTCTTCTACTGAGCAAAAAAAAGTCATCAACTGTTTAAGGAGTGTTTGACACAGTTCAAGACTCTACTCCTGGCCCCAACTTGAGTTCAGTTTGTCATCAATCCAGCTATCCCTCTTGCCTGATGATGCCCTACAGGTGCTCATACAAGATTGTCACCAGATGAAAGATGAAATCGGGAACGTGGGAGATGCAATATTTACTTTTAATAAAATTATTTGTGCCTAAACCAGGAACCTCATCCCAACTAGAGGAACTGATTGATCTAGCCCAGTATCTCATATGGGGAAAAGGAAACTCCATTACTATATACATGACTCATCAGTTGATATGATTTTACAAGTAGGTATGTCAACTGTGTGATCTATAGAGAAATATGGCTTCTCACTGCTGGAAAAAAAGGACATTAAAAATTTTGGCCCTCCTATGGGCTATGTGGCTTCCCCTACAAATTGCTGTCCTCCATGGGCACACAGTTTAACTCACTGTCTGACAGATGACACTAAAACTTATTGATGTTCTGGTGACACATACTACAAATCAGTGGTACCTGAGACTGCAGGGCAAAGAAAAATAGTCCGTACAAAACTATACCAAGTCAGGATATTTCCTATATCCTGGCCTGATGACAATTGGGGCAAATCTCTCCCACTTGCATCTCACAGAGGTGTATATTAATTATAACTGCATGGCTATGGCTCAAGGTTTTTGCTACCTAGCTCTTATATCTTAAATTAACCCATAACTGTTAATCTATGTATCACCACATATTTTGTGGCTTTACCCACGTCCCATTAAATGTTGCTCCTTGAGTGGCTTGCTGGCATCTCTCGCTGCCTTCTTCCTGTCTCTCACTTTGAATTTCCTGCTGACTCTAAGCTGCTTTGCCATAAGCCAAATGGCTTTATTTATCGACCACTCAGAGCAACACATATTTGTAGTATATGGAAAGACATTCTTCCATTACTTATGTGTTGATGGAAGGTACCAGAGGAAAAGTTTATTCTCTCAGAAATAACGGTCTGGATTCTGGTAACAAACTTTCACCAGGTTATTCCCCTGGGTACCCCAAAACTTTCTGGGTATGTTATAGCTATACTCGGCACACTAGCATGGCATATCTCAGAAATATACCAGCATTGTGTTAAAGTAAATTGAAAACAGAGAGTCCTCACCCATGAAGGTATCCAAATGAAAGACCAACACCCTGTCAAACGTTGGAAAAACTGACCTCAACCAAGATCTGCCTTGCTGTGGAAGGGAAAAATACTTGGAACTTTCTTAAAGATACCGATTTTGAGTCGTTAAAAGTGTTCCCCACATAGACTAAAGTGTTCAAATAGTAGCTAAAAAGCTCAGGCATAAATGGATGCTCCAATTTGGCTTCCTTCTAGCAATAAGGTCCAACAATATCCTGATTTTCATAACCCAAACCCTCTTAATTATTAGCTATGGCTTTAGATATAGAGCAGAAACTTCATTGTGTATCTAGATCTCAGAGTTCTGAGCTGGCAGAAAGAATGAGCAGGCCATCAAATGAAACTCTAACAAAATTCTCATTAGAGTCCAGAAAAAGATGGATTAGCTTCCTCCTTTACTGTGCCTCAGTTTAATGTTCTCCATATAGGGAAGGATTAAATACCCATCAGATTATATTTGGAAGAATTCCCCACCTGCTTCCGAGGCTCAGAGACAAGCAGTTGACAAAACACTTTAATCATTCCCTTATCAAGTCACTAAAGGCTTTCCTATTGTCCACACAGGTTATTCACTGAATTATCTGAGATACCCAGCCATCTTCTGAGTCCACCACCAATTTCACCTTGCTTAAGTAGAGTGATATCCTCTGTGTCAAGTAAGTAGCCAAAGGGACAATGGAGCTAATCTCTTAAGGACCCTAAAAGGTCATTCTCCCAACTCCTCTTGTGGAGAATGTAGGTGCTCTTACATCACAGACCCACCACACCCAGATAAAGAGAGTGGAAGCCACAGATGCTATTCTCAAATGGAATGTCTCTGAACTATGAGCCCATTAATAATAAGGTTTCATTGGTCCCCAGGTTCTTGCACTCCCTACTCTTATACCTCTTACTGAATCTTGTGTTTTTCACTATGGGTATGAACACAGGGTCACCGTCCAAGCCTCAAGGCTCTCAGGACTGGACTGGAGATTGAGGGTGACAGATACATGGAAGGTATTAGCTAATGTGACTACAGACCAGCAGCCTTTATCTCATCTTGACCTTTACTTGCTGATGCCTACTTTAAGTGTTTGGCTCTACTGGAGAAATGAAGGACTTGAGAGTTTATCTTTTAGAGAGTAATACAGAGTTTACAATTCCACCCATTCCCTGTGGCTTTGTTCCCTAGTTGCCAGCATCAAGGAGGCTTCCATTGTAAAACTGGAGAGTCCTAAAATGATTGATTTAAAAAGATTGTGGTCTTTGGGAAACAGGAATAACCTAAGAAATAAGACTGTATCATGTAGGTCAGACCTTAGGGATTGAGTTATATCATTCCCATCCAAAATTAGCCAGAATTTCTGGTTATGCTTAGACCATGCCCTCATACTACATAGGGATATGAATTAAACAGACTGTCAGCCCATTGACTGACATACTTACAGTGACTGGGGGTAGCTTTCATTAACATTAGGAGACTTACAAGGGACAAAGAAATCTAATATCCGAAATTTTTAACCTACACACTTCTCCTTATTTTGATAGCTGATATTCAGCCTTTGGGACTACTTGGTGGACATTAGTAATGGTTTGACTCAATGGCTCTTCTAATTGTTTCCAAACTTAGAAGATATGTTGATCAGAACTTAGAGGCATTAAAAGTTCATGTTTCTGAATTAAAACTGATCAGGAACAATTAGAGAAGTTCTTGGCATGGCTGTTAAAATGTTTGCCCCCCCTGGCAAACTACTCTGCTATCAGCACTGGGTTGGAATCTAACTCTCATTGTGATTGGATCATAAACTAAAATAGTCATGATTTGGCTCATTCCCTGAGAACAGTGGTGAATGTAGCCGTGCCCCAGGCCTTAGTAGGCCTCCAGAGCTTAGCACAACTGACTGGATGGTGGTAGTGCCATTCAGCTTGTAAAGCTCAGCAAATGGACAGCACCACCTGATGAAAATGAAAACAACACACATAGTTTTCAGAAAGACTCTAAATGTATTAAACTTGCTTTTTGCTTCTGTAGTTCCAATTCTTGCTAACTGTTCTTGTTAACTGATGCATTTTAATACAGAACATGTTTTTTGTACTTAAAAGCTCATCCTGAGAAAGTCTCCATGCTACCCTGGATTCTGATCATCCTGTAGAGTTGCAGGCAGGCTAAGAAAGGTTTTCTATTGGCTTAAATCATGTTTCACCATATTCTCTGGTGAATACCCTAAACACTAAATTGTACACTTTAAACCAGGAATAAAAATTAGTTGACATCAGCCGGGCGGTGGTGGCGCACGCCTTTAATCCCAGCAGAGCCAGGTGGATCTCTGTGAGTTCGAGGCCAGCCTGGGCTACCAAGTGAGTTCTAGGAAAGGCACAAAGCTACACAGAGAAACCCTGTCTCGAAAAACCAAAAAAAAAAAAAATTAGTTGACATCATCTGCTTATGAGCCCTACAAGATGCAAAAATAACTGACCTAATAAGACATGCCCCCCTGATGCAATAGAAAAAGAAATGTTACATGAATATTCAAATCATTTTCTGTTTGGATTGAGGGCATGTTCCATGAGAAGAAATTCGTTCATAGCATGGTTTTTTGGAACACAAAAGAGACCATAAGCCCAAGGGTAGAATATAATAATATTATTCTGCTAAATGGACATAGAATTAGCATGATTCCTAATAATTTATTTGTCAAACCATAGATGAGAACATTGATCCATTTTTCTGTCACAGAAACCTCTCCTGGTAGGTGTAAATTAACAGAGACCTTCAACTGATCATTTTGGAGAAAATGAGGCACTGGATAATGCTCAGCTTCAGATGAGTTACAAACACTATTCTCAGGCACAGAAATCTCAGTGATCTTCCAGATGTTGTAGATAATTAAAAGAAAATTATTTTCCAGAAAGAACAGAGTAATTGTAGATACAAATGCATAGTATCAGGGACACCAGAGCTGCAAAAGGTCATGCTAGAAAAAAAACCTCAAGCATAGAGAAGAGAGTTTTGTGTGAAATCACACCACTAGCCGTGGGGATTTGTACTTGATAGGTTTTTGATAGTCAGTTATAATCAAAGCTTTGAACTCCAGTAGGTTTACCACAGTCCAGAGAAGGCTCCAGTTTTATGAGTAATACCACAACATAGACAGGACTCTTTGGGGAAAAAGAAGAAATGTCAAATTGGGTGAACAGGAGGTCAGTATAAAGGAGCACATACAGAAGGAGTTAGGGGAGGAGTGACTGTAATCAAAACACACTGTACTTAAGTTCTCAATAATTCATGAAGGCATTTAAACACCATCAAGTAAGCAGCCAGACACACCAAAATGATAAATAAAGAAAAGCATGTACTGGAAGGGAAATGAGGACAAAAGTCCTTCATAGTGGAAACCAAGAAAAATAGTGGAAACCAAGAAAAATAGTGGAAACCAAGTTTTCTTTTCTAACAGAAAGATTTGAATGTGTGTGTACATACAATGCATGCATTTTGAGAATTTCTTACATGTATGTAGTCTTCTGAGCACATTATATTCATCATCCCTGTTAAATTTTCCATGAAAATACAGCAGAAGTGATCAAAGCCTCCAAACACTAAGCAATGATAAGGGGATGAAGACTTTAATCACAAAATCTGATCAGTATTTGTTAGATCTCTGCTTTTTTTCTATATATAGAACATCAAAAATTATGTCAAGTTCATATATGACACTAAAATGTGGGTATTTTGCAGCTTGAATGCTTTATTATTAGATTTTTAAAATGAAAAAGCATCAAGATAGGTCTGGAGAACATCATACCAGTTTCTTGGAAGAAGACAATGGGAGAGAGAAGAAAGACAGCCATGCTTAAGTACGTGAGTTCAGAAAACGTGAAGGTTAGACAGAAATGGAGAAGCCACATTGCAGGGAAAATGGCTTCAGAGAAAGAGAAAGGGAGCCCAAGATATCACAGAAGCTTAGTTTGGATCTGTCCAGAACCCAAAAGAAAGAAATAGAAAGATAAAATGAAATTAGGATTTTCTGAATGAGCACTCAGCTGTGTTCAAAACCAAGGAAAGTTATTATAGCTAGAGTTTTCCTGCCTGGCCCACAGTCAAGACAAATCTCTCTCACCTGCCTGTCCCACAGACGCTCAGACCTGACCAAGTAAACACACAGACTTGTATTTGTTACAAACTGTATGGCCGTGGCAGGCTTCTTACTAACTGTTCTTACAGCTTAAATTAATCCGTTTCTATTAATCTATACCTTGCCACGTGGCTCGTGGCTTACCATCATCTTCACATGCTGCTTGTCCTGGTAGCACCTGGCAGTGTCTCTGACTCAGCCTTCCAATTCTCAGTTTTATTCTCCTCCTTGTACAGCCTATATTTCCTGCCTGGCCACTGGCCAATCAGTGATTTATTTATTGACCAATCAGCAACACACTTGACATACAGACCATCCCACAGCAAGTTATGACATACTCAAGTACATAAATGTTGTGATCTGAATATTCACTATTGTTATACACAAGAAAGTTTAATCCTATCTCCTATGTACTAGTTAAAATTGATTTTGGATTTTAATATATTTCATGCACATTAATTTTTAAAAATTTTGATTAATGTGAAAATCTTCAGAAATTGGCAAAAATGGTGAGAAATAAAAATACAAGATTCTGTCTCTTCATAAATGTATTTTAGTAACTTATGATGTGCAATATTGTCACTGGATGACATCTGTAGAAGATGAACAGACATTTTGAAAGTTTTAGAAATCTGAGAATGTGTTGTAGAAATTACTGTCCCTGCATTGCATAATTTCAACTGGAAATCAGAGATGTCATTATTTATTTATTCAATCACATTACATATGAGAGTGACATTGGATAATTTAATATTTATTAATTTATTAATCTTATTAGACAAAATCAGTCTAAAATGGTCCAAATTACTACTGAATGTGAATACAGTAATAGATAGACACATATATTTCTGCAAGTGACACATTGAGGTAAATATTACAAGAATTCCCATAGTGCTAACAATGACAGCCATCAGTACTCACTTGTGCGAGAACCCAAAAAAAATTCTTACACTGGGTAGGATAGTGTGTATCTGATTAGCTGTATGTGTGTTCCTTGCTGTGTTGTAAAATACCATTGCAGATTAAACATTCTTTGTGAAACACCCTAAGAAAAGGGGAGCTAGCAAATAAGATCTCTACGCTAATGAAAAGTACAAAGTTTGGATAAACAAAGCACAGTGGCTACAACAGAATGGACACCAAAGAAGGGCTTTCTAATAAATTAATGCAGTCAACATAGACCTTTATACAAGTATGTACAGAGCATTCAAAGTTCATGGTGCCCATACGAGAAAAGGCCACAGAGCTTCAGTTCATGAAAAGAAGAGATCAATTATGAGGCCACAGGCAGCAATAGAGGGAAGAGATCAGAATCATGATATAGATAGGCATCAATATATTTTCACTGCTAATACACAAAAGGAAGATAGATTGGGGGAAACATGAGAGCTGACATTACTGTCTGAGTTATACTCCAGAAAATTGATAGTTACATCTCTTTATTGCTTTTTTTTCAATTCCCCAAAACTACAATGTACATATATTTATGTGTATGTGGTGTTACTCTTAACTATTTGTCTTGAAAAAGATAATAAAAGCGTTTATTGCTATTATTAAAAAGCAATGTTACTAAATCTTGGTCATTCCAAGTTAGGTTTTTTGTTTGAAAATTTTGACATTTTATAATTGAAGTCTTATCCTGAAAGTTTCATAAACATGACTGTCTAAACATGATATGAATTAAGAAGACAATAATAGATATTACAAAGTAGTTGGGAGAAAGATCATAGGGTCTTATTTCTATACAAAGAACTAGAGGCAACTAAGGAATATCAAAAGTCAGAAAAATAGTCTTCTACAGGGAAAAGCAATGCCATAGAATATCCAATATCAAATGGTCATCTTCAAAATTATGCATAGGAGTATATTTATGTAGACTTATCTGTTTGTAGTTAGGAATATGTATATATATGTACTCACATATGTTTATGTATTAATAATTTTTTAAACAGACCATAAGTTTGGAAGGGAGGAAGAAGAGTTATATGACAAAATTTGGAGGTAAGAAAGGAAAAGAGAAATACTCCAATTACATTACAATTTCAAAAATAAATGAAGAAATAAAAATTTTTACAACAAGCATCCCACTGAAAAGTATTTTGGAATAAGTTGCAAGGAAATGCTTTATGATTTTGATGTGTGAAAAACCGCTAACATCCAAATTGTAAAGCACAATATTCATACGACACATGGATTTTTATCACATTATTAATATAAGAAATGTATGGAGATTTGGGGTAATCTACTTTGACATGTCTAGTCAACCACGATTTAAAGTCAATGGGATAGACATGTTCTTCATATCATACATTTCTAGAGACAGTAACAATTTTAATTTGGAAGGATAACAGGCACCATGTATAACAGGGTGTGACATACGGAAAAAAAATATGGTTCACCTAGGGCCAAAACCTAACACTGAGTATCTGATGAGTTTGATGTCAACACACACATGATGGGAGGTTTTAAGTTGTTCTTCCACAGATGATCTCTCACCTGCATGTGAGACCTGAGGCATGAGTGTACATGGACATACACAAAAATTTTGGTTAAAATGCTTTGAAAAGTCTGTATCATGTGCAGTTCAATAAACTGTCATGTTGCCTCAAAAGAAAACTTACATTAATCTGGAAATTGATATATAATTCTATGTTTTTATCTCATAACATCTGAATAGTTATAATAGTCCTAAAGTAAAATCTGTTTAAAAATTTAGACCACACAAAAACCAATGTAGTGAAGCAAAATTCTTGCCCACAGCTAATACGTTTTGTAATCTTGATAATTAAGATGATCATTTCTAGGCATGTAAAATTCTATGCATGAAAAGAGACAAAGAACCTTACAAAGCAGACATATTCCCACTTTGAAAACATATATGCACTCTCACAGTGTAATAAATGATATAATCAGAAGCCTTACAAAATAATTTTAGCTTTGAGATACATACACTTCTTTTTTTTTTTTTTTTGGTTTTTCGAGACAGGGTTTCTCTGTGTAGCTTTGTGCCTCTCCTGGAACTCACTTGGTAGCCCAGGCTGGCCTTGAACTCACAGAGATCCGCCTGGCTCTGCCTCCCGAGTGCTGGGATTAAAGGCGTGCGCCACCACTGCCCGGCTACATACACTTCTTGTTCCCCACCTTGTATGAAAAATTAGGAAAGGTCTTGTGCAATGGAAGATTTTGAGGGAGGAATGGAAAGGGAGAAAGACACACATATTACTATTTCGTAGTAACAAAAATATTTCTCTACCACAAACTTAATTTTATTTCTGACTTAGTAAAGACACAACCCTAAGTGGCCACAATCTTGTCATTGTGTATTATGACCACATCCATGAAAATGAGATTAAAAACTTGTTAGAAGTGCATGGGAAGACATGTAAAAGAGAAAAATACTTCTGGTAATAAAATATTAGTAAATAATTAATTTAACTAAAAAACTTTGAAGACAGGCATAGCTGTTTTGACAAGAAGAAACTACTGCCAGCTTCTAAATCTGACATCCTTACTGCTAAATCAGTGGTATCTAGCAGATGCAAACTTGTTACTCTACCATCAAATCCCTCTATAGTAACAACTTTTGGTGGCATCACCTCTTTTTACACAAGTACAAATAGACTTCTAGACTGTCCTGAAGAGCCAGGTAAACTTTGATAAAACCATCCTCCCTCTGAGACCTAATATGAGAAACATGTGGCTGTAAAGGCATGGCCAAGAAAGTTCCAATATTTCAATTGTCATATTTGGAAACAAAAATCAATAAACAAACAAGCAACTTACTGTATCATCATTGACAATAGAAAATAAATGAAGAGTAACACAATTAGATAAGGAATTTTGGATTGGAAGAGTGTTTTTCATGATAAAAAATAAGAAGCATAGGAACTTGAATACACATATCACCTGGGTCATTTGTAACATGAAATCTGAAACAGCATAAATGAACAACAACACTTACTGTATGTGAAAGTCGGTGTAAACGTTTGGCAGATAAGGATGTGGAACTTTGTTGCCTGTATACATAGTATGAACTGGGAAAAATACACCAATGGTTACATTTCCTTCATGGTGAAAATCATCTTTGATTCTGAAATAACACTCAGAGGAGTTATAGGCATATGCATGACTGTGATTAAACAAGATCCTGATAATAATAACCAAAATAAAACATCCCACCAACACACATGTCTGCTCAGACATAAGTCTGATGGATCCAGATCTCACAGTGTCTAGCAGGTTTATACTTAGCTCAAGTGTTTGTGACCATATGCGCTTCTAACTTTGTTGATGGGTGAGGCTGTCACAGTAACCCAGAGGGCTGTCACACTCTGAGCACTTTCTTATACCTCCTCCACTGCCACTGAGAATTCTGGAACTCTTTCTTCCCTTGGGCTATGCATCTGAGGCCCTGTATTCAGGTGAAAAACAAGCTGGAAAATATGTTTATAGATTTTCTTCTGCACCCGTAGGCACCATGACTTCATCTAAAACAACCGGCAGTAAGAGCTCAGGGATGAACTCCTCTTTGGATAATTTGGTCACAATAATGAAGGAAGAAACTTTTCATATGAAAACAACTGAGATTGTTGTTAACAGTCTACATCAGAGGATGACATCCCAAGTGTAGTGGGTAGAGAAAGGGCCAAAATCCCATGATGGATGGAAACCAACAAAATGATCGAGACATCATGATTTCCCAAACCAAAGGAAGTCAGTGGATTCTACCTTGCTTAGTGTCTGTGTCTCAGAGATTATTTTCTTCTATGATACATCTGTATGAATATTAATATAATGTCCACATCCAGTAAAATCTGTTTCTCACTTTGAGAAAATTAATGATCTTAATAAATTATTCAGTTCCAAATGGATCAACTAACTGCGACATGAAGTTTCCTGTTTAGATTCTATGCTTTAGGCTACTGCACCTCTGCTGTCCTAGTTAATCATCAGTAAATGATTGGGTAGATGTGCTGTTTTGATAAATACCTGTACCTAGTACAGTAAATTTACCAGCTACTTACCCTATTCTGAGAACATCAGGATGATAGGAAATCCTTCTCTTTTCTGTATAATGCACAACAATTTAATAGCCTCTAAATGTACCCTTCACCTAATAAACCAAATGAAGCAGTTATGATCAGTGTTCTATTTCCTAGTTCATAGGGTAAGCTAACACAGTGAAAGTCTGTTGTATTATGTTGTGTAAATGAGTGGATGCTCCAACTCATTAATAAGTTCCCTAAAGAAAGGACAGAATAGTAGAGTGAATAAAAACCCACAGACAATTGTCTGAGGATTGATAAACATTATTATTTCTTTTTCAGTCATGTGCATTAGAAGACAAAATGAAACACCTCAAATAGTTCAGGTGGCAATGAAATTAGTAAAACCCTCCATCATTTGTACTTCACATCAGGAACATAGAAGGCAGGAGGAACTGAATTAACCAAACAGGATGTCTAGATGCTGTGTGAATGTCTTCTAAGGGATTGCTATTTATGTACAACACTATTTGGACTTTGTCACTTAGATCCTATGATATGTTGGTTTTTGTTTTAGCATATTATATCTTATTTTATATTTTGTTATTATCTCTTAGAAACTCATTCTTTTTAAATGAGAGACAGAAATCAAGTGGATCTCGATATGATGGAAGAGTGGACAGGACTGATATGTGTAGAGGGAAGGAAAATTGATCAGAATATATTGTATGGGAAAAGAATCTGTTTTTAATAAAGGGAAGAAAGTTAAAAAGAAGAAAGCAAAATGCTTTCACCTTAATGAACTAGTTACTTATTCTTGTTATGAATTTGTTTATCCAGAGCATAATGCACATGTCAAAACTAACATTGAGTGCTTAATTGAGTATCTTACACACCATCATGGCATTCCAGATGCATTGTTTCTTTGTGTGTGTTTATATGTGTGTGTGTGTGTGTTTATTTGTTTTTTCTTTTTAAATCCCAATCAGTTTCCCTCCCTCCCCTCTTCACAAGTCCTCCTCTTGTCCCTATTCACCCAACATACCCATCCACTTCTCCTTCCCTGTTTCTCTCCAGATACATGGGGGCCTCCCATGGATATCAGTAGGCCATGGTATATAAAGTTTCAGTAAGACTGGGCACTTCCTCTTCTATAAATAATAGAAAGGCAATCAGAAGTAAGAACCAGGTAACAGAATCAAACACAGCCCCTCATCTCACTGTTAGGATTCTCACAAGAAGACTAAGCTATACCACTGTAACATATATGCACAGGGTTTAGGTCAGTCCCATGTTGGAGAGATAATTGGAATCTGGGGGCATTTCTTCAATGAGCTAGAAACCTAGAGCAATGGAAACTCCCAGGAAAAGATGAGGGTGACCCTACCCAAGTCTCTTAGCAATACAGGATACGGAGACTAAACCAGTCATCTCCAGTAACAAGGCATGTCTTTCAGTGGAGGGATTAGAACACTAATAGAGCATTATTTCTTACAAAGGAACTCTCTTCACAGGAAGAGAATTAAAACATTAGGCCCATATTCATGGAAACTACTAATTTAATATGTCCTTCACCATCCTTTATCAACAAGCATGGTGTAATGGTAACATAGCTTTTCAAAGGTAAGATACCATTTATGTGGTGCTTGCATAAAGGGCTGTGACAGTGCTTTCCAGAAGATGGCATATGCTTTGAATCAGGATGAAGATATTGTATGTTGTCTTTCTTAGCCATCAGTTATGGGTCAAGGAATTCCAGTGTGGAAATTGGAATGTTTCCACTCAATGTCACCTCTTATGACCCAGGGGAAAAAATGCTTACTGCTGCAGTGACTTTATGGTTTAATGTCCTAGAAATGTGCTTTCAGGAGCTGGAGAACTACTACCTGGAGACACAATAAATATTTCTTAAAATTAGAACCTGATATTTCACCATGGTAACTTGAGCTTTCAATTTTGTGATATGAACATATTACTAAAGGATTAACAGTGCTAAGAGATGTGATTAGTCCCCACTAGTGAGGGGAAACTTTTTTTTCTACAATGAAGGAGTAGAAGATTATGTCTGGATTACAGCAGAACCTTTAGGACTATGGTCTGTATTACTATGTCCTGTGATTGATGCCAGTGGGAAACTGAAACTAGAACTAATCCATGTAGAATGATACAGATCCCATGATTTTTAGAATGAAGTTAGAGATCACACATTCAGGGAAATTGTCAATACCTTCAAAGGTGCTTGGCGATTGTGTGGAGAAATAAATAATGAGAGGTAGTAGTGTAAGTACAGTAACACCAGCTAAGATTACATGAACAGCTGTGGAAATAATAATTTTTTTTGTTAAGAACAACTTTTTGTGTATAAACAAGAATTTATATCAGTATTTATGATTTAATTCAATATTTCTTATGGGTGAAGACAGTGATTGATATATTCATGGTTACTAAAGTTATGGGGAAAAAAGACTAAGTATTCCTCTGAAGACATCACCATCTACTTTTAAATGTATAATGAATTTGACATTGTATTTAAGATTGTTGTATCATATTAGTTGAAACATGTGACCTGGTTATTGTTTTTATAAGGAATAAAACATGACAGAAAGAGATTTGATTGTGTGTCATGTTGATGTAGGATGGATTTTGATTGGTTAACCTCTGTGTACAACTGTATTGCGTCAGAAATAATCTAACAAGCTATTAGGAAATCCTGTACCATATTATCTTAATGAGATTACTGGAAGAAGAAAGACTACCATAGACATGAGCATCATTTACTGATAACAGACCACACAAATTGTATAGGAAAAAAAGTACAATTTTCAGAGACATGTGCTCACTCATCTACCAAGTCAATCTTACTGCTGCTCTGGAATTAGTTCACTGATATTAGTTCCAGAATCTTTATAATTTCAAGACAAAATGACAATCAGCCTCTCTCCAGCAATCTTCACAGACTACAACACCAGATTTGGAGTGCTGAGACATCTAGTCTCTTGAATTGAACTATTGGATTTTCAGTCTCTCCAGTGTGAGTTATCTATTTCCATTGCTGATCAGCCTAGAACACAACATGGAAACCTATCTCATAAATCCCATAAATATACACATATAAGTAATCATTCTCTATGTTGTCTTACTTTAAAGAATCCAGACTAATACAGTGCACTTTCTGTAGCTTCATCCTCTACTGTGTAAGTAGTGGATATTATAAGTACTTATTAGCCTACTCTCCAGACCTACTACTATATGTTCATTCATAGGATGGTCTAAAATCTCTCTAAAACAAAGAAATAAATAGTACTGTGTGTTTTTATAAGCTTCATACCCCATAAACTCTCATAAAGGCAGAAGTAGTTAAAGCAAATACCTAACAGTTATTTTCTGCTGGACATACCTTTCTTTCTTTGGATACATGCACTGATGTATTTGCAAAATTCTTCTGCAATAATGAAATGCTTCAAAGGTGGTGGTGGTGCACACCTTTAATCCCAGAACTTGGGAGGCAGAGGCAGGCAGAGCTCTGTGAGTTCGAGGCTAGCCAGGTCTACAGAGATAGATCCAGGAAGCTACACAGAGAAACTCTGTCCTGAAAAACCAAATAAGTATATATATATATATATATATATATATATATATATATATATATATATATATATATATATATAATGAAATGCTTGACATGCAGATATAAATATTACAGATGTGAATTTACTTAATTTGTTTATAGTCTGAGAACTCAAACATCATTGCAATGTCAAAGAATTACTTGTCACCAATATCTTTTGGTAAATGTAATGCAAATGAATGGAGAGAGAAACACACACAAAAGGAAACAGAGAGAGAGAAAGATAGGTAGAGACAGAGAGATGAAAGAAGAAAGTGTAACATTGAGCATAGTGAAATTTTTGCATGTTATTTTAATTCATTGGTATATTTTTGTAATGTAAAAATATTTTAAATTCAAATGTATTTCATTCATATTCTTACCCTCTCACAAGTCCTTCCAGAATTTCTCCTTCTCCCTATCCTCCAAATCCATGTTCAGTCTCAAAAAACAAACAAGCTCAGTTAAAGAAAACACCCAAAACCCAAGATGTAGACAAATTTCTAAATAGTCTTTTAAAATAAACAACACAGATCCAAATATAGGGGTTAAAGCCTTAGATTTCAGGAAAGTAGGAATAGCCACCAGCTACCTTACCCATTCAGCTCTGCAACTTCCAAAATTGAGCTATTCCCTGTCCACCCATGCC
The DNA here is from genome assembly GCF_949786415.1 of Peromyscus eremicus. Taxonomy (NCBI): domain Eukaryota; kingdom Metazoa; phylum Chordata; class Mammalia; order Rodentia; family Cricetidae; genus Peromyscus; species Peromyscus eremicus. Next base: position 189,259,359 of record NC_081416.1, on the reverse strand, counting down.
TTCATTACCTTGCAGTTCTGCCCTCTCATTGATTCTTAGCAGAGCTACTTCACTTCCTTGTCACTGACTGTCTGTACAGACCTCCAAGTCTCTATGGCTGCAATATGGATTAAAGGCATGTGTCACTATGCTTGGCTGTTCCCTAGTGTGTCTTTGAACACACAGAGACACTGCCTGCCAGGTGTTCGGATTAAGGGTGTGTGCTAACCCTGCTTGAATAGTGTTAATGGAATATTATTTATGTCTACATTAGTTGGTCCAATGTTTACCTTTACCACACCTTCTGCATAATCCAGAAAGGAGGGGCATTGTGTTGTCATTGTTCCTTGAATAAGCATCCTTTCTAGGAATGCCCTGTTTACACTTCCTTTTCAAATGGGCTTGTTTACCACAACCACAACATCGGACAATTTTTCCTCAAAGCTTTTGAATATAACTGTCCTATCCACATAACATCATGGTAATGAGACTCAATATTAATTGTGTCCTTGATCCAATCCTCCAAGGGTGCTGACCTTGCTTTTAACAGCAACATTATTATTTTACATGCTGCATTCGCATTCTCAAAAACCAAAGATTCAATTATTACCTGTCTAGCTTCTGAATTTGGTATCATTCCATTTACTGCTGAAGACAGCCTTTGTAAGAAATCCATGAAGGTTTCTCTGGGTTCCTGTTAAACTTTTGAGAATGATTCAATCTTTTTTCCTGCTTTCTCAATTCTGTCCCATGCATTCATGGCTGCCATGGGGCATAGAATTAAGGTTGGGTTATCATATAAACATTGTCTTTGTATATCAGTGTATTCACCTTCTCCAAGAAGCTGATGCTGGGAAACTTCCACACCTCTAGTTCTCCATTGGTGTTCTGTTTTCTTAGGCTCTTATGCAAGCCATGTTTGCCATTGTAATTGTAGTCCAGACTCCAGGACAGATGTTATCAAACCTTTCCTGTCCTGAGGAATATTTCTATTGACCATGAGTTTAACATTTGCTTTATGAATAGACAATGCATGCCACATGATACTATAGCTTCCTTAAATCTCCTTAAATCTAACATTTCCACTGAGATGTAATCAACAAGTACATGCCCATGATCAAGTAGTTCCTGAAAGGCTATCAGATAAATTAAGTTTGGTTCTTTAAAAACAGGCTGTCTCTCTGTATCCATATAATTCAACACTGAAATAATTTCACCTTTAAATTCATTTGTCTGAATGAATATCTCTATAATTCATTTTAACAGGTTTTTCTAAGGCTTTTATCTTGGCACTTAAATTGACCAATATTGTTAATACTAAAATAAGGACAATTAAACAAACAATATCCGTAATTGATGTTACATACATTCAATCAACATTAATTATCCTCCCATTCAGGTTTTCCATTTTCAGACAGCTTAATGGGTTATCAAACAAAGACCAATTGCATTCCATTGTAAAAATATTTCCCATTTTTCAATGTGGATAAAATTCTCCTTTATCTAGTTTCTCCCTTTAAGTTATTTTAATGGACTTACCAAGTCTGCATAGAAAAGTAGAAGTCCAAGGGAATTTCAAAGCAACTATCTAGTGTGGTAGCAATCTAAAATGTGGAGAGAGAGAGAGAGAGAGAGAGAGAGAGAGAGAGAGAGAGAGAGAGAGAAGGCAAGCATACTAGCCACCAAGAGAAAAAAAGCTTAAGAAAGTCTAGTCACTTGTTCTGGCCTGAGCCATGCAGGGACTGATATAGGGGCTCTGTATCCCCATAAGTGGTTTGGATGCTTGTAGCTAAGGATGCTTGCACCTACAGTGAAGTGCAGCTCTGGCTGCATGTAGCCTGAATTGCTTGTAGCAAAGGCCAAGCCTGGGGGCTTGTAAGCTCCAAACAAGCCAGGGTCCTGTAACCCCTGGCCTGTAAGGCCACCTATGGTGATATTTTATTTGTATTAAAATGTTATTTGTATGTTAATAAATAAAGTTGCCTGGGTGTCAGAGCTATTAGCAAGCCATAGGAAAGCAGGGCACTGGTGGCATATGCTTGTAATCTCAGCACTTGGTAGGCAGAGCTAGGTAAGTCTCTTACCTAGGATTCAGCCAGTATTGGACACACATGCCTTTAATCTCAATACCAATCATAGAAAACCTGGAGGTCTATACAGACAGGCCATGACAAGGCGGTCATGTGGTTGGGTTTACAACCAAAGAGAAGGCAGAACAGAAACTCTATATAAAGACTTTAACACAAGAAGTACCTCTGGTTCAGAGAGGTAGGACCACCACAGGAGGAAGGGTAAGGATTTAGCTCTTAGCTCTGACCTCTTGGCATTCTTCTTTGCATTGGTTCTGTGTTTCTTATTTAATAAGACGGTTGGTTACATCTATAGCCACCAATGGTTATTTAATGAATTCTTGCCACCTGGGAACCAATTGTAGACAAATTTCTAAACAGTCTTATAAAATGTAAAACACAGAGCCAAATATAGGTGTGAAAGCCTCAGAAATCAGGGAAATTGTGATAGGCACCAGCTACCTTATCTCACAATCTCTAAAACTTCCAAAAATGAGCTACTTCCTGTTTACCCATGCCTCTATTGCCTTGCTGTTCTGTCCTCTCATTGGCTCTTAGCCCAGCTACCTCACTTCCTTGTCACTGCCTGTCTTTACAAACCTCCACATCTCTATGGTTGGTACTGGGATTAAAGGCACATGTCACTATGCTTGGCTGTTCCCTATTGTAATTAAATTGGTCACAATAATTCTGGGTTTAGTCCCAGATTTTGGCACCAAAATATGAGTTTTGCAACTTTGGGAAGGGTGTCCTGACTACCTGGGAAACAGGCAACACCTTGAGCTGCTTAGGACATCTTTGATGGCTGAACTGCAAGGTATAGCAGATATCTCGAGCTGCTCAGAAAAACAGCTCTTCCCTGAAGGAGTCCCTGACACCTGGAGCTGTTTAGCACAGCTCTGATGGCTGGAACTGCTAGAAGACTGTTTAGCTCTGGAACGAAGTTTTTCTGATTTTTCAGGAAAGTCAGGCCTAGAACTGCTTCAGCAAGGAAGGGTATCCTGACTGTTCAGAAAAGTCGAGGTATCCGGACTGTTCAGGAAAGTCAGGCTATACCTGGTGTGATGGGAGATGGTCTCCCTGCAGGATATAGCAATCCTGCTCCTCTACTGAAGAGCCGCTACAGCTGAGGTTTGCTCAGCCCCCACTTAAGGGGGCTTCCTAGCAGAGCTCTGCTTCTCAGGCCTAAGAAATTGAAAAATGTAACAATCTCCTCCAGCTCAGGAAAAAAAAACATTACTTTTCAGCTCTCTCTTGCTCTGTCCACTGAGAGATGTCTCAGTACAGATCTTCTGTTCAGCTCCCCCTTGATCAATCCACTATGGGATGTCTCAACAAGGTTCTTCTGTTCAGCTCCCCTTTGCTCAATCCACTATGGGACATCACAGAAAAGTTCTTCTGTGCACCAGTGAATGAAGGTCTTCACACCCAAAACTCTTTGAGAAAGAGATTTATTGGGGAAGGAAGTACAGGCAATAGCTACTTCTACCAGGGTAGAGAGAACAGCTCACAACTGACCAGGCAGGGTGGTTTATATAAGATGTCCTAGGAGCAGAGTCAACCTGTGATTGGTTAGATATATTCATCTCCCCTAAACATAGAGATCTTTGGCGAAGGTCTGTGGAACAATTGTAAAGGCCAAAATGTGTGAACAGACTGAGGGAAACATTGCTTTCCAAACACCACAGGACAGGTGAATATATGAAGTTACAGTGATTGTGACAGTATTCACAAGACCTGTGATTGCTTAACTGAGAAAAAAAATCTAGCATGGCACTGGGAAGTAGGCACAAAATCCCATGTTTCTTTTATTTTTCTTTTATAGAAAATAGATTGATTTCTCATACAGTATATACTGATTATAATTTCCCCTCTCTCCATTCCCAGTTCCTTCTAACAATTTCTCCTCTCTGGTTCCACTCCCTTTTTGTCTCTCATAAGAAAAGAATGGGCTTCTAAGAGAAAGCAACCAAACATGACAACCTAAAATATAGTTAGATGAAGCCAAAATATAATATCCAAGTTCAATGTAGAGTGAGTTGCCTTGATTTGTTCCTGATTTTCTGGGAGTTTTTATGATTTTCTCTCTATTTAAGTTCATGTTGGTTCTGGGCTAGCTGTAAATTGCCTTTATTATACTGAGTAATATCTCTTGTATCTCTAATTTCTCCAGTAATTCTATCATAAGAGGCATTGAGTGTTGTCAAAGGCCTTTTCTTCATTCAGTGAGGTGGTCCTGTGGGATTTTTTTTCTTTCAGTTTGCTTATATGGTGGATTACATTTACTGGTTTACATCCATTGAAGCATCTTTGCATTTCTAGGATAAAGCATAGTTAATAATAGTGAATGACCATTTTGATGTGTACTTGGATCCATCTGTTTGGAATATATTGAGAAAATATTCATCTCTGTTCATGAGGGAAATTGGCCTGTAATACTTTTTATTCATTATGTGCTTATTTGGTTAGGACAATGAATTGGACAATGTTCCTTTCTTTACATTTTGAGAAATGTGAGATGTATTCATGTTAAGATTTTTTTGAAATTCTGGTAAAATGCTGCACTGAAACTATCTGATCCTGAGGTGTTTTTCTTTTTCTTTTTGGTTGTGAGAGTTCAAATTTTTGCTTCTATTACACGACTAGCTATAGGTCTGTTTAAGTTGTTTGTCTGATCTTGATATAACTTTGGTAAGTGGTATGCGTTGAGAAAATTATGTGTCTTTGACATATCTAAGTGGAATCAAGTTATTTAAAATATGTCCTTACATTTTCTGCATTTCATTTGTGTCTGTTGTTATGTCCTCCTTTTCATTTTTAAGTTTGCTAATTTGGGATTTTTTTTCTCACAAGCTTTATTAATTTGGACAAGGGTATTTTAGTCTTATCAATTTTTTTTTATGGAACCAAATCTTGTTTCATTGATTCTAGGATTTATATTTGTTTTAGATTCTAGTTTATTGATTTAAGCCTTGAGTTCAATTATTTCTTGCTGTCTAATTTTGGGCATGATTTCTACTACTTTTTTTTCTACAGATTTCATGTGTACTGTTATGTTAGTAGTGTAAGTTATCTCTACTTATTTCATGTAGACAATTAGTGCTATGGACTCTCCTCTCAGTACTGTCTTCACTGTTTCCTGTACCCAGTTATGGTATGCTTTATAATAATTTTCCATCGATTTCAGCGAGTCTTTAATTTCTGTCTTAACTCATTTTTCATTCAGTAGTTAGTCCTGTATTTTCCATGGGTTTGTAAACTTTCTCCTGTTTCTATTGTTGTTCATTCCAATATAACCACGGTGCTCAGATTGGATGCAAGGTTCTGGTTCAATTTTTCTTGTATCTGTTAATACTTGCTTTGTATCTGAGCATGTGGTCAATTTTGGACAAACTTAGATGAGCTGCTGTGAAAAAGTATTTTTTGAGCATATTTGAGTCAAAGATTCCAAAAATAACTCTTCGAACCATGTTTTTTTTTTGTTTTTTTTTGTTTTTTAATGTCAGCAAGCTTCAGTATTTTTCTGCTTAAATTTGTCTGCATGCCTGGTCCATTGATGAGAGCGGGGCATTGTAGTCTTCCACTATCAGTGTTTGAGAGTCAATATGTCACTTAAGACATAGTAGTATTTTATTTATGTACTTGTGTATCATTAATTTTAGTGCATAGATGTTAAGAATTGCAATGTCCTCTAGGTGAGGTATTTCTTTGATGAGTATGTAGTGACATTTCCTATTTCTTCTCATCAATTTTATTTTGAAATGCATTTTATCAGATATTAAAATGGCTACACCTGAGTGCTTGTTAGGTCCTTTGCCTGGAATATATAGTTCTAATCATTTTACCTGAGGTGATATCTATTCTTGATGTAAATGTGTGTCTCCTAAGCAGATAATAGATTCTGTTTTCACATCCATTCTATCAGTGTGTGTAATTTTATTGTGAAATTGAAATCATTGAGATTGAGAGAGAGTAATGACAAATGATTGTTGATTCCTGTTATTTCGTTGTTGTTTTGGTGGTGGTGGTAGTAGTAGTGCCTGTGTTGTGTGTATGTGTGTGTGTGTGTGTGTGTGTGTGTGTGTGTGTCTTTACTCTTCTGATTTGCTTGTCTGAAATCATTTATTCCCTGTGTTTCTAGGGTGTGAATAACCTCTTCAGGTTATATGATTTCTCTAGTGCCTATTGTAGGAAAATATTTATAGAGAGTTATTGATAAATTTACTTTTTTATAGTTTAATGTATTTTAATAGTAAACTTACAGGAACAGCACAGAAGACAGACAACATTAAAAACATGTACTTGCATGTAGGATAACTTAGTTAGAAAAATATAGTGAATGGATGAAATCTACTGTATGATAAAAATGCTACAAACACCATTTAGCTGCCATCAATAAGAAATTTACTTATTTTTAAAAAATCCAAATGCTGGCATTGTCCAGAAAATTTTAACAAGTTTATTTATAATTGTTATAAAGTTGAAATGTTGAAATATGTTCACTGAAGCATTTTGCTTGCATTAATGCTTTACATCTTGCATTTATATTAAATATTCACACACAAATGAAAATGGAAAAGCTGCCAATACCTGATTTCTGTCCCCTATTTTTCCACTCTCAGTCATATACTTAGGTACCTCTTGACACCATGGAAAAAATATCTAACATTCAGAACTACTGATAACAGGAAGAAGAGGAAAAAAAATTTTGAGAATGAAATGTTTCACCTCATAGTGGACTCTTAAGCACATTCTCTGCGTATGCGGCATGCTAGCTGGATATCTTGTGGCATAATTGTTACACGTTTGGCATGGATAGCTCACAGGTTGGTATCTTCAAAAAGGCCAACCAGATAAGCCTCACTTGCCTCCTGCAAAGCACCAATCAAATATCTTATTTTGTCCATCAATGGTGACGGTAAATTTTACTGAGTATAGTAGTCTGTGTTGGCATCAAAGGTCTCATAGAGTCTGTATAATATTTACCAATGACTTACTGACTTTTACAGACTTCACAACCACCCCCCAAATACCAGGCAGTGGTGGAGCACACATTTAAACCCAGCACCCAGGAGGCAGAGGCAGGCAGATCTCTGTGAGTTCGAGGCCAGGCTGGGGTAAAGAGTGAGTTCTAGGAAAGGAGCCAAAACTACACAAAGAAATCTTATCTCAAAAAAACAAAAAAAGAAAGAAAGAAAGAAAGAAAGAAAGAAAGAAAGAAAGAAAGAAAGAAAGAAAAAAAAGACTTCACAGAGAACTTAGGTGTTAGGCTCTGCCTTTATGTGTTAATTGGTTAATTGATCATTTTCCATTTCATCTTTTAATAAACTTCTTTGTTTTATATATTCAGTATTTTTATTATGTACCAAGGGAAATTGTCTTTCTGGCCCAGTCTACTTGTTATTCTGATTGCTTCCTGTACGTTTTTAGATACTTACTTCTTTATGTTGGGGTAAGGGCACCTGATATTTAAATATTTTCCTGCCTTTGATCTGAGTTTCTTCTTTCCAGTCCAATTATTCTTTTTTTTTTGCAATACAATTCAGTTCTACATATCAGCCACGAATTCCCTTGATCTGCCCCCCTCATCTTCCTCCCAGCCCACCCCCCATTCCCACCTCCTCCAGGGCTAAGCCTCCCCTGCCGACTGAGATCAACCAGGTAGACTCAGTCTAGGCAGGTCCAGTCCCCTCCTCCCAGGCCGAGCCAAGCGACCCTGCGTAAGCCCCAGGTTTCAAACAGCCAACTCATGCAATGAGCACAGGACCAGGTCCCACTACCTGGATGCTTCCCAAACAGATCATGCCAATCAACTATCTCACCCATTCAGAGGGCCTGATCCAGTTGGGGACCCCTCAGCCATTGGTTCATAGTTCATGTGTTTCCATTCATTTGGCTACTTGTCCCTGTGCTTTAACCAAACTTGGTCTCAACAATTCTCGCTCATATAAACCCTCCTCTTTCTCGCTAATTGGACTCCCAGAGCTCCACCTGGGGCCTAACCATGGATCTCTGCATCCAGATCCCTCAGTCCTTGGATGGTGTTTCTAGCATGACAATTAGGGTGTTTGGCCATCCCATCACCAGAGTAGGTCAGTTCAGGCTGTCTCTCAACCATTGCCAGCAGTCTGTTGTGGGTTTATCTTTGTGGATTTCTGTGGGCCTCTCTAGTACTTTGCTTCTTCCTATTCTCATGTGGTCTTCATTTATCATAGTCTCCTATTCCCTGTTCTCCCTCTGTGTTGTTGATCCAGCTGGGATCTCCCACTCCCCCAAGCTCTCTTTTCCTCGACCCTCGCCCTTCATTACCCCAACTCATGTCCAGGCTATTCATGTACATCTCTTCCATTTCTCCATCATTGGTTGATCCCCGTGTCTTTCTTGGGGTCCTGTTTTCCAGGTAGCCTCCCTGGTGATGTGAGTAGCAGTCCAGTCATCCTTGTTCCACATCTAGTATTCTCCTATGGGTGAGTACATACCATGTTTGTCTTTCTGAGTCTGGGTTACCTCACTCAGGATGATTTTTTTTCTGGAAACATCCATTTGCTTGCCAACCTCATGGTGTCATTGTTTTTCTCTGCTGAGTAGTATTCCATTGTGTATATGTACCACATTTTGTTTATTCATTCTTTAGTTGAAGGGCATCTAGGTAGTTTCCAGGTTGTGGCTATTACAAACAATGCTGATATGCACATAGCTGAGCAAGTGCCCTTGTGGTATGATTGAGCATTCCTTGGTATATGCCCAAGAGTGTTATAGCTGGATCTTGGGGGAGACTGATTCCCAATTTTCTAAGAAAGTGTCATAGTGATTTCCAAAGTGGATGTACAAGCTTGCATTCCCACCAGCAGTGGAGGAGAGTTCCGCTAGCTCCACTTCCTCTCCAGCATAAGGTGTCTTCAGTGTTTTTGCTCTTAGCCATTCTGACAGGCATAAGGTGGTATCTCAGAGTTGTTTTGATTTGCATTTTTCTGATGATTGGGGATGTTGAGCAATTCCTTAAATGTCTTTCAGCCATTTGAGTTTCCTCTGTTGAGAATTCTCTGTTTAGTTCTATAGCCTATTTCTTAATTGGACTGTTGGGCATTTTGATGTCTAATTTCTTGAGTTCCTTATATATTCTGGATATCAGTCCTCTGTCAGATGTGGGGTTAGTGAAGACCTTTCCCAATTCTGTAGGCTGTCGCTTTGCCTTGTTGACCATATTCTTTGCTCTACAAAAGCTTCTCAGTTTCAAGAGGTCCCATTGATTGATTGTTTCTCTCAGTGTCTGTGCTACTAGTGTTCTATTTAGGAAGTGATCTCCTATGCCAATGCATTCAAGACTACTTCCTACTTTCTCTTCTAGCAGGTTCAGAGTAGCTGGATTTATGTTGAGGTCCTTGATCTACTTGGACTTAAGGTTTGTGCATGGTGATAGATATGGATCTATTTGCAGGCTTCTACATGTTGATATCCAGTTATGCCAGCACCATTTGTTGAAGATGTTTTCTTTTTTCTATTGTGCACTTTTGGCTTCTTTGTCAAAAATTATATGTTCATAGGTGTGCGGATTAATGTCAGGAACTTCAATTCAATTCCATTGGCCCACATGTTGGATTTTATGCCAGTACCAAGTTGTTTTTATTACTGTAGCTCTATAGTACAGCTTGAAGTCAGGGATCATGATGCCTCCAGAGGTTGTGTTATTGTACAGGATTTTTTTGGCTATCCTGGGTTTTTTGTTTTTCCATATGAAGTTGAGTATTATTCTTTCCAGGTCTGTGAAGAATTGTATTGTTATTATGATGGGGATTGCATTGAATCTGTAGATTGCTTTTGGTAAGATTGCCATTTATAATATGTTAGTCCTGCCTATCCATGAGCATGGGAGATCTTTCCATTTCCTGACATCTTCAATTTCTTTTTTTAGGGACTTAAAGTTCTTGTCATATAGGTCCTTCACTTGCTTGCTTAGTGTTACCCCAAGGTATTTTATGTCATTTGTGGCTATTGTAAAGGGTGATATATCTCTGATTTCCTTCTCAGCTTCTTGTCCATTGTATATGGGAGGTCTACTGATTATTTTGAGTTGATCTTGTATCCTGCTATGTTGCTGAAGGTGTTTATAAGTTGTATCAGTTCCTTGGTGGAATCTTTGGGGTCACTCATGTATACTATCATGTCATCTGCAAAAAGGGAAAGCTTGACTTCTTCCTTTCCAATTTGTATCTCCTTAATCTTCTTATGCTGTCTTATTTCTCTGGCTAGAACTTCAAGTACTATATTGAATCAGTATGGGGAGAGCAGACAGCCTTACCTTGTTCCTGATTTTAGTGGAATTGCTTTGATTTTCTCTCCGTTTAATTTGATGTTGACTACCGGCTTGCTGTAAATTGCCTTTATTATGTTTAGGTATGTTCCCTGTATTCCTGATCACTCCAAGACCTTTATGATGAAGGGGTGTTGGATTTTGTCAAATGCTTTTTCTGCATCTAGTGAGATGATCATGTGGTTTTTTTTTTTTCAGTTTGTTTATATAGTGTATTACATTGATGGACTTTCGTATGTTGAACCACACTTGCATCCCTGGAATGAAGCCTGCTTGATTATAGTGAATAATTGTTTTGATGTGTTCTTGGAGTCTGTTTGCCAGTATTTTATTGAGTATTTTTGCATCAATGTTCATGAGGGAGATCGGCCTGTAGTTCTCTTTCTTTGTTGTATCCTTGTTTGGTTTAGGAATCAGGGTAATTGTAGCCTCAAAGAAGGAGTTTGGTAATGTTCCATCTGTTTCTATTGTGTGGAACAATTTAGAGAGTATTGGTATTAACTATTCATTGATGATCTGGTAGAATTCTGTGCTGAAACCATCTGGTCCTGGGCTTTTATTTGGTTGAGAGACTTTTAATGACTGTTTCTATTTCCTTAGGGGTTATTGGACTATTTAAATAGTTTGTCTGGTCTTCATTTAACTTACGTATGAGGTACCTATCAAGAAAGTTATCCATTTTTTTTAAGTTTTCCAGTTTTGTGGAATAGAGGTTTTTGAAGTATGACCTGATGATTCTCTGGATTTCCTCAATGTCTGTTGTTATGTCCCCCTTTTCATTTCTGATTTTGTTGATTCAGATGCACTCTCTCTGTCTTTTGGTTAGTTTGGATAAGGGCTTGTCTATCTTATTGATTTTCTCGAAGAACCAACTCTTTGTTTCATTAATTTTTTGTATTGTTCTCTTTGTTTCTATTTTATTGATTTCAGCTCTCACTTTGATAATTTCCTGGCATCTATTTTTCCTGGGAGACTTTGCTTCTTCTTGTTCTAGAGCTTTCAGGTGTGCTTTTAAGTCCCTAGTGTGAGATTTCTCCAACTTCTTCATGTGGGCATTTAATGCTATGAATTTCCCTCTTAGCATTGCTTTCATAGTGTCCCACAGGTTTGGGTATGTGGTGTCTTCATTTTTGGTGATCTCTAGGAAGTCTTTAATTTCTTTCTTTATTTCTTCCTTAACCCATTTGGTGATTCAGTTGAGTATTATTCAGTTTCCATGAGATCATAGGTTCTCTATAGTTTTTGTAGTTGTTGAAATCTAACTTTAGACCATGGTGGTCTGATAGAACACAGGAGGTTATTCCAATTGTTTTGTATGTGCTGAGATTTGTTTTGTGGCCAAGTATGTGGTTGATTTTAGAGAAGGTTCCATGGGGTGCTGAGAAGAAGGTATATTCTTTTTTGTTAGGATGGAATGTTCTATAGATATTAAGTCCATTTGATTCATGACATCAGTTAAGTTCTTTATTTCTCTGTTAAGTTTTGATATCGGAGAACTATCCAGTGGTTAAAGTGGGGTGTTAAGGTCTCCCACTATTAATGTGTGGGGTTTTATATGTGGTTTAAGCTTTAGTAATGTTTCTTTTACATATGTGAGTGCCCTTGTGTTTGGGGCATAAATGTTCAGAATTGAAACTTCATCTTGGTGGATCTTTCCTGTGATGAGTATTTAATGCCCTTCTTGATCACTTTTGATTGATTTTAGTTTGAAGTCTATTTTGCTGGATATCAGGATGGCTACACCTGCTTGTTTCTTAAGACTGTTTGATTGGAAAGTCTTTTCCCAGCCTTTTATTTTTAAGTAGTGTCTATCTTTGAATTTGAGATGTGTTTCTTGTATGCAGCGGAAAGATGGGTCCTGCTTTTTGCATCCATTCTGTAGGCCTATGTCTTTTTATAGGTAAATTAAGTCCATTGATATTGAGGGATATTAATGACCAGTGACTGTTCATTCCTGTTATTTTTGGTGGTAATATGTGTGTACTTCTCTTCGTTGGGGTATACTGCTGTGGCTTTATCTATTGCCTGTGTTTTTGAGGGTGTATCTGACTTCCTTAGATTGGAATTTTTCTTCTAGTGCTTTCTGTATTGCTGGGTTTGTGGATAAGTATTGTTTAAATCTGGCTTTGTCTTCGAATGTCTTGTTCACTACATCTATGAAGATTGAAAGTTTTGCTGGGTATATTAGTCTAGGCTGGCATCCATGGTCTCTTAGTGTCTGCATTACATGTGTCCAAGTCCTTCTGGCTTTGAAAGTCTCCATTGAGAAATCGGGTGTTATTCTGATTGGTTTGCCTTTCTAAGTCACTTGGCCTTTTTCCTTTGCTGCTCTTAATATTCTTTCTTTATTCTGTACATTTAGTTGTTTAATTATTATGTGGCTAGGGGACTTTTTTGGAGGTCTAGTCTGTTTGGTGTTCTATAGGCTTCTTGTATCTTCATAGGCATTTCCTTCTTTGAGTTGGGAAAATTTTCTTCTATGATCTTGTTGAATATATTTTCTGTGCCCTTGAGTTGGTATTCCTCTCCTTTTTCTACCCCTATTATTCGTAGGTTTGGTTTTTTTCACAGTGTCCCAAATTTCATGGACATTTTGTTTCATGACTTTGTTGGTTTAGTGTTTTCTTTGACTAATGAATCTATTTCTTCTACTGTATCTTCCATGCCAGAGATCCTCTCTTAATTCTCTTGCATTCTGTTTGTTGTACTTGCATCTGAAGATCCCGATCGTTTACTCAGATTTTCTATTTCCAGCATTCCCTCTCTTTGTGTCTTCTTCATTTTTTCTATTTCCCTTTTCAGGTCTTGGATTATTTTCTTCATTTGTTTCATTGCTTTTTCTTGATTTTCTTTCAGTACTTTATTGTTTTCTTCCAGGACTTTATTGTTTTCTTCTAATTTGTTTGCCCTTTTCTCTAGTTGTTCACAGCGTTCTTCCCATTTTTTTGTCTTTTCCTCTACACAAGCCTCTACCTTCCTCATGATGTCATTCATAAGGCTGTTTCTTCTGCTTCTTCCAATTTTTGATGTTCATGTCTAGATGTTGGAGGAGGGCTCGGTTCTGGTGATCCTGTATTGCTCTTCATTTTGTTTTATGTATTTCTGCCTTGATGTCTGCCCATCTCCTTGTGGTTCGTTCTTGGTCTTATCAGCGCACTTGGTTCAGACAGAGCTGACAGATTCAGGAAGTCTCTCTCTCTTGTCCAGATGGGAGCTCCTTTTCCAAATGGGAAGTCCGGGGCAGGATGGGAGCTCTTGTCCAGATAGGAAGTCTGGGGCAGAATGGGAGCTCTTGTCCAGACAGGAAGTCTGGGGCAGTATGGGTGCTCTTGTCCAGAAAAGAAGGCTAGGGCAGGATGCAAGCTCTTGTCCAGAAGGGAAGTCCGGGGCAGGATGGGAGCTGGGGGCTGGTCTCTAAGTCTCAGGAAGTGGCTGGGGTTTCAGGCAGATGGACGTGGGGGCAGGGCATGGGGATTGCAGGGTCTGCTGGGTGTCCTGGAGAAGGTGATCCTTCCAGGTGGGGCTAGAAGACACCCTGCCTGGTGGCCAGAACCTGTGGCCAAGTTGGGTAGGTCTTCCCGGGAGTGGCTGGTGCCCAGGAACGGGGTCCAGGCTGAGCCAGGACACTTACCTCTGGTCAAAAAGGGAAGTCTGTGGCCAATTATTCTTAAATTTGGTCTTTCCATAATATTCCAGATTTCCTGAATGCTTTGTTCCAGGACTATTTAAGATTTTACATTTTCATTACTAAGGTATCTGTTTCTTCTATTATATTCAGCATCTAAGATTCTCTTTTCCACCATTTATATTTTGTTGGTGAGGTTTGTATGTGAGGTTGCTGTCTGAATTCCTATATTTTTAATTTCCAGATTGTCCTCAGTTATGGATTTAGTTATTGATTCTATTTCCATGTTCCTCTCTTGAACATTTCTATACATTTCCTCCCATTGTTTATTTATGTTTTCATAGCTGTCTTTAAGGGATTCATTCTTTTCATCTTTAAAAACCTCTATTATATGCCTAAATGATATTTTCACTTCTTGTTCATGTGATCCAGCTGTGTTGCCCCACTCAGTGGATACTGCAGTAATGTTGTAGGGCTCTAGTAGGGACATAGTGTTCTGATTATTATTGATTGTGTTTTTACATCAATGTCTAGGCATCTAGGTTTAGTATGATTATAATTCTAGGTGTTGATATCTGGTCTAGTCTTTATTTTGTGGACATTGTGTTTTTTAATTTCTATTGCCTTCTCCCATTGTTAGGAGAGTAGTGTGTCTGATGTTACCTGGTAGGAACTTTGTCTATGATCATTATAACCTTGGTCACTGACCATTCAGGGTAAAATATGTTTCTAGTTATTGTGAGATGACACTTAGAAATGGAGATGAGCTTAGAGCATATCTGAATGAGTCCAAAGGCAGGAGGAGACAAGGTATTCCACTGATATCTGCTTAGTTTCCAGGGAAAGGCCTGAGGAGAGTCTTGTTGGCACTGCAGATTGAGATAATAGTGTATGTGGTGAGTAAGGCTGGAAGAAAGGGTCTATATGATTCACTGGAGATGGGTCTATCAGAGAAGGGGGGCCTCTGTAGGTGATCTGTTACAGAGCTGGGGGTGAGAGCAGTGGTTGGAGGTGGAGTGAAAGAGTCAGAGATGAAGCTCTGCAGTTAACCTACCTGCATCCCTGGATTGGAAGGAATCCCTGCATTCCTACCAATGGGAGGAGATAAATAAAACAGTTCAAGACATGGAAGAAGAAACAGAATCAATAAAGAAATTCATAACTTAGGAACATCTGGAAATTAAAAATTACAGATTTTACTTGTATGAAATCTTCTCAGTTTGCATTTTCCTCCCTCTACTCCACTGAGTTTCTCCCTAGCTCCCCTCCCATCTGGATGCACCCCTACTGTCTCATTAAAAATCAAACAAGCTTCTGAGGGATAATAATAAAATAAAATGAGTCCAAAAAATAATGGAGTAAAACAAAGTCAGCAAAGAGATGGAAAAGATCCCAAGAAAAGGAACAAGAAACACATAGTCACAGAGAGAGCCACTTTTTCACTCACTCAGGACTCAAAAAAGAGAAACAGAAGCTACAATATTTATTTATGCAAAGGACCTGAATGGCTAAGATACAGAGAGAGAGAGAGAGAGAGAGAGAGAGAGAGAGAGAGAGAGAGAGAGAAGCAGAGAGACACAGCAGAGAGGAAATAAAAATAAAAGAAAAAATTAAAATGCATTTAAAAAACAGACAGATTAAATTTAAAATATTTTCTAAAAGTCCTGGCACAACACAATGAAACAAAGAACCTCCTCTCTACTCTGTGAAGATAGAAGAGCTGTTTGGACCCAAAATCATCAAGGAAGTCTTTCCTGTCTCAAGCAGCCATTGTCTATGGCACTCCTCTACACAGGGGAGTTAACAAGTTGGCTGCAACCAAGTGCTGCCAGATCTAATCTGTGGATCCTAGCCGGCACCCAATGTGGTGAAGAAACAGAAAATGTTAGGGGAAAGAAGAATTTCCCAGGATTCCAACCACAGTCTGTGCAAAGAATATCACCTCCATGGCCATCTCACCTGCAACCATGCTCTCAGATCCTGCTTGCTAAGGATGAAACTGTGCCTGAAAATGTTAAGCACAGGCTGCATGCACCATGTGAAACCAAGTCTTCCAATTCATAGTTAGTCTCTCACTGTGCTTCTATAACTTGTTAGGTCTTAAGATAAAGATTTATTTAAAAGAGTTGCTTTATAATTTTAGACACATTGTAGTGTATAGGAATTTACTATGAATGCATCACTCAATTCTTCTACGAATCTCAATTAATTGAAAATCACTGCTACAGAGAAAAGTAATGACATCATGAGGTTTGCAGGCAAATAGATGGAACTAGAAAATATCATCCTGGGTGATGTAACCCAGACTCAGAAGGACAAATGTAGTATGTACTCACTCATAAGTACACACTAGATGTAAAGCAAAGTATAACCAGACTGCAATCCACAGCTCCAGGGAGGCTAGCTAGTAAGGAGGACCCTAGGAAAGATGCAAGCATCACCCAGCAATGGAGAAGTACTTGAGATCTCCATGAGTAAACTGGGGTTGAGAGGGGATAATGGAGGGCAAGCGACGGGGGAATGAGAGCCTAGGGAAATGAGAGGCTCAAGCTGGAATGGGAACAGAGTGGGAGAACAAGGAAAGAGATACCATGATAAATAAAAACACCATGGGGGTAGGGAGAAGCAGAAAGCTAGGGAGGTTCCCAGGAATTCACAAAGATGACTCCACCATAGTCTACTGGCAATGATCAAGGGGGTGACTGAGTTGACCTACTGTGGTGATTGAATGGCTGAATACCCTAACTGTCATTATAGAACTCCCATCCAGTGACTGATGGAAGCAGATGCAGAGACCCATGGCTGGGCCCCAGGTAGAGCTCCAGTAGTCCAATCAATGAGAGAGAGGAGGGATGCTATGAGCAAGAGATATCGAGACCATGATTGGAAAAAATAGAGACAACTAGCCAAACTAGTGGAGACACATGAACTGTGGACCAATAGCTGAGGAGCCCCCATGCTACTGGACTAGGCCCTCTGGATAAGTGAGACAGTTGTTCAGCTTCAACTGTTTAGGGGGCCCCTAGGCAGTGGGAATGGGACTCAATCGTAGTGTATGAGCCAACTTTTGTAGTCTAGTGCCTATGCTGGGACACTTTGCACTTTGTGCAGCCTTGGTGCAGGTAGAAGGGGCTTGGACCTGCCTTAACTGAGGCTCTGCTGACTCTCCTTGGGAGACCTTGCCTGTAGGAGGTGGGAATAAGGGATAGGTTGGGTGGGAGGGCTTGATTGTGGGAGGAGGCAGGATAGAGGAATCAGGGGTTGGTATGTAAAATGAATACAAAATCTCAATAAAAAGGGGAAAAACAAAAAAAAGAAAATCACTGCTACAACTAACATACTAGTAAAGTGAGAAAAGTTTTGCTCAATTAAAAGTTTGTATATTAATACTTGATTAATGTGACCAAATAGGATTTAAACTGAAACAAAGATACAGAAAAACATGACATATAAATATCTCAAATAAAACATTGGTTAATTATAGAAATAAAGAGCAACACAGTCTTATTTTAATACAATTAAACCACTTTTATCTAGCATTGTATACTTTTGTAGTAAAACATTCCAAATTTATAGTTCATTACTGGGCAAATTTAGGGTATCTCCATACATGGATAAAAATAGAGCTGGAACCTGTCTCATGACAGGTGTGTACTGTTTGAAAATGGTCTAAGGGGCTGGAGAGATGGCTCAATGGTTAAGAGCACTGACTTGCTCTTCTAGGGGTCCTGAGTTCAATTCCGAGCAACCACATGGTGGCTGACAGCCACCTGTAATGAGATCTGGTGCCCTCTTCTGGCCTTCAGGGACACATGCAGGCAGAATACTGTATACATAATAAATAAATAAATCTTAATAAAATAAAATAAAAAAAATAATATTCTAAAGAAAAATGGTCCAAATCCCAGATTGGTACATACATAATCATTTATTCCTAATGATGTTAAAATCACAAGTAAAGTATAATTAAAAACAGCTTAAGTCAAATGCAATAGCTTAAGAGTTATAAAAAAGAAGTAAACAGGATGAAACTTGGGAAGTTTGCTCAGCATTACCATTGGTCAGAGGACACATTGAATGGCTAATTGATAACTGAGCAGAGCATGTATTTTTTTCTTTCTAAGAATTTATTGTTATTTATTTTACTTAATTAATTTATTAATTTCACATCATGATGGCAGTCTTCCTTCCCTCTTCTCATGCCACTCCCTTTCCCCTTCCCCTGAACCCTTTCTCCATCCTCTCTTCCTCCATATTAACTCAGAAAGATGCAGACCTCTCATGGACACAAGAAAATCATGGTATATCAAGTTACCATAAGACCAACCACCTTCCCCTGCATTCACTGCTTGTGGCAGTCTAGCCTGAGGAATAGGTTATTAATAGCCAGGCAAAGCACTGGGACAACCCACGCTCCCATTGCCAGGAGTCTCAGAAATAGACCAAGCTACACAACTGTCACATATGCACAGAGACCCAAAATCAGTTTCATACAGCTGAGCATGTAATTTTCATAGGAGTGGAGGAAGACTGATAAGTAACCCCACTGTCATGGCCATGTATACTTACTGCCCTGTGTTGGCCTGAAAGTTCTTATTAATTGTATAATTGAAATAATTGATTGCTATACATCAAATTATATTGATATTTACATAAGTTTTAGGTTTATAGCTGTACAGTGCAACATGAAAAGAGTCTACAGTGCACCCCTAAACTTATAGCAACATTCTTTGATTGAATATGTATATAGATGGGTGTTTTGTGATAAAAGGAGACAATTCTTTAAACCAAATAAAAGATTATATATATATATATATATATATATATATATATATATATATATATATATGACTGGAGTTGTTGGGAGTGGATAATACTAAGGCTAATGTTAAACTTAAGGTGTTTTATTTAGCTGACTTTAAGAAGGAATCCAACTCAACATAAGCTCAGAGAGCTGGCCTTGCAGGGAGGATATAATTCCTGTTCCCTAGTGTGCTAAGTTAAAGGCAAATCAGCCTCCAAGCACTAGATCCAGTTTCTGCCAGGATAACTGGATCCTCTTCAATGTGTGCATGGGGACACTGCAGGAAAAGCTCTTAGGAACCTCATAATTCAGAGGAGGACACCTGTGGAGGGATGAGCAACACATAGGTTTTAAAACAACTTTTTAGCACTTTGAAAACCAGGTGTCACTATCACTTCTATTAAATCAGAGCAGTGTGATTGTGAAATCCTATCCATGTTTGTGATCTAGGGTTTGAGGGTCTACAACCTCAGTGATCTGTTGGTGAGTCATGTTTCTCTGGATTTATTCTGATGGATGAGATCTTGTCTTTATGTCAGTTACAAACTCACTTGATATTCTGGTGAGATCATTTACCTGTACTCTTTTGACTGTATGATTTCTGGACTCTGACTGGGGAGAGAGTCATGGGTTATTTGCACCAGGTTACCTAAATCCCAACATTTGCCCTTCAACTTAGTATAAAAAGTAATTAAAACTAAGAGGTTCACTGAGATGTTAAGAATAGATTTTCAGTATAGAGATCTCACCCATGTAAGAGGAACAACATACAACATGTCTTTGAATTCTATGTGCAGATACACTTAATATGTTAACACTGAAGATGCAGAAAACTGAATTGCATCATTGTAGCTTAGCATTTAAAAATCAGCTTGTTTGAGGGTAGTTGGAAGATGGAACTGCTTGGATGGTGATGAATTTAATATACAGCCATTCCAAAAGTTCCATAAAGGATAGTTACTTACTGGGTTTTCCAAACACAGAAGTTGCATATTCATTACTGGTTTTGTAATTCCTTATTGTCTCCTTCACAGCAAGAATTTTATTATTTCTTCCCTTGGAGGTATGGAATTGTTTAAGAACGTGAATAGTATGGGTCAGTATCAAGTAACAGTGAACGGTGAGGTATTTTGATGAATGATTACAAACCTTGAAAGACCCATTATATCAGAGACCTGCAACATGATATATCTGTATAAGGAACAACACACTGGAAGCAATCACATGATTTGTTCATTGATCAGACACCACCAAATACTTGTAAAGATATGGTTGAAGGAAAACACATTAATCTTTCATAAGATAATCTTAAGAACCAATACATAGCTGAACTAGTCACATTATTATTATTGAAAAAACTTGTAGACTAATTTTTATAGCACAAGCTGTGTACACAATCTGATATACTTGTGACATGAAGCTATGGGGACCCAAAACAGCTTGACCACACAGCTGTCATGAAAGGCTTAGGTGTAGTGAAGAAAACTCTCAATCGTGTTAAAAAAGAACTCACTAGCTGGGTGCTGGTGGTTTAAAAAAACCTCAAACCTTTCATCCCAGCACTTAAAAGGCAGAGGCAGGTGGATATCTGTAAGTTTGAGGCCAGCCTGGTCTACAGAGTTAGTTCCAGAACAGCTACGACTGTTAAACAGAGAAACCCAGTCTCAGAAAATAAATTACTAACTTTCTAACAGGATTGTTTTCTCTTGATGTTGACTCAATGACTAAGTCTGGTAATTTAAAATGCTGCAGATATGCATCTGTGATTCTGTATCCTCGCCTCTCCTCAAAACAGCAACTATCTTTTCACCTGCCATAGCAAAGGACATACAGACTCCAGCATCAAAGACCCTTCCTGAGAGATGTTTGCTACAGGTAGCAGGGATCAAGAATAATTACAAACTTATTGCTTTCATCTTTTAAGGGAACACCGTAAATGATGATGATAATTATGCATCATGGGAGATGCAGTGAGAAAGAAATATTGAGTTATGACATGTGAAGGACTGGCAGTCATCTATGGAAGTCCCATTGCATCCTTTTTTCCACAAGAGAAACAGATTAGGCTATTTCCTCTTTGTTATCCTCAAGAGACTACATCACTTAAGTTCGTAAAGAGAAAGGAAATGAGACAAATGGATGATAAAGATGTCATGGATCATAAGAAAATGGCAATAATCCACACTGAATGTTATTGTGTCCTCTGTTCAATCACACTCCGACACTGTGTACATGCCCATGTCTCATTGCCAATGGGTAGTTATATTTTGTAGTAAGTTGTGGTTTATTTAGAGCTCTATTGGTCACAGGAAAAAAGCTAAAAGAGTAAGTATAGAAAAAACATCGGAGGTTCTCAAATCTCTCAAAAGACAGCCTCAGTAGCAGATGCTGTGACAAGCAAACTCTACCACGTCTGTCAGATACACCATTGCTGCCCAAAAACTGTTAAAAACTACAGATGATGTTCTCATCAGAGTTTTCTCCAATTCTTCCCACATTCCCAAATCCAAAAAACCCTCAAGGACAGTATTTGGTTTGAGATAAAATGAAAAAGAACATGCAGAGACAGGGATATTTGTCTTTCTGATGACAACCATTGACTGAGCGATGGGGAATAGCAAATATTTTTACATTGCATTTAATTGATACAGATGGAAATAAACACTATGTTTCTTTTTATCTTTTGGCAATTTGTGTTTCTTCTACCAAGCTCTCTCTGTACTATTCATTAATATAGTAGGTAATTCTGTAATTCCTGGGATACAGTGAATTTACTTTTTCATTTCTTTTCATGATTTATACACTAATATTTTCTCAAATATTTTCTTAACAAGGATTTTATTCTCTTTTTGCTGTTTATATTCTTATTGCATTTATTTCTTTGTTTTAAAGAGGTGCTTTTTTATGAGTTTGGAGGTTACAGGACAATTGTTCTCTCCATTCACATGAGGGCCACCAGAATCGAACACATGATCAGGAAGATGATTGATTCAGTGAGTGAGTTTTGCTGAATTTCTTTTCTCTCTGGTTTTTAGAATACTCTTAAAAACATTGGTGTCAGCTCTTTAAAGGTTTGGGAGAAGTCAGCAAAGGACCCATCCAGTCCTGGGATTCTTGTGTAAGGACCATTTTTATGATGATTCCTCAGTCTTCTATAATTGCTTATACCTTTTGGACTATCCATATCAGGTCATATGTATATAGGAATTTATCTACTTATATATGTTTCACTTTTTTAGAACAGAAAATTCAATATATTTCCTAATAATTCATTAGATTTTACTGGGATCTTCTAAGACACATGTTTTCACTGCAAATTTTATAATCCTTCATCTTAGTTCTCCTTCAGTTTTACAAATGGCTTCTCTTAATGCAGAAATCTTGGCTCTAAGTTGTTTCCTTATCTTTTTTATTTAATAACTTATTTATTTTGAGACAGAGTCTCTCCATGTAGCCCTAGCTGCCATCCACTTTTCTTCTGAGAACAAGCTGTCCTTGAATGTACAGAGATCCACCTGTCTCTGACTTGCCAGTGCTTGGAATAAAGTAGTGCCCTCCTTAAGTGTTGAACCACATCTTTCCATGGCTGCTAAGTATATGGTAATGAGAGTCCTGACATCCCTTGTTGTGTTTTCACTTGCAGAGTGATGTCATTTCTCTTTATATCTTGTTACTTGTTTTATTAGCTATGTATTTCCTATTATCTGATTACCAGATGAGGGACAGAGTTTCTCTAGACTCTAAAATACCTCTCTTGTTAGAATGTCCATTTCTTTCTCTTCATTTGAAAACTTCTTGTTTCTTTATTAAACACAATCTCTCTGATAACTTTTAACTTAGTTTGTTCTCTTGATTGTATCCTAGAAATGTTGTGTTCTTTATTCACCTTCCTTTCCACTATTGGTTTTTAATCCCTGAATGTGGAGTTCCCAAAAGGCATTAAAATAATAAAAATAAATAGAGGGAATCTGGAGAAGTGTCAAAACCAGAAATCAGATCATAAGTTTTCTACATGCTTTCACTGCTTTAGAAAACATGACCACTTCCAGTTGTACCTGTAAATAATGTTTCATAGCTATAAATTGGATGTGATTGTCAAGACCACTTCCAGCACAGACACTGAGAGAAATAATCAATCAATGAGACCTCTTGAAACTGAGAAGCTTTTGTAGAGCAAAGGATACGGTAACAAGGCAAAGTGACAGCCTACAGAATGGGAAAAGGTCTTCACCAACCCCACATCTGACAGAGGACTCATATCCAGAATATATAAAGAACTCAAGAAATTAGACATCAAAATGCCCAACAGTCCAATTAAGAAATGGACTATAGAACTTATCAGAGAATTCTCAACAGAGGAAACTCAAATGGCTGAAAGACATTTGAGGAATTGCTCAACATCCCTAATCATCAGGGAAATGCAAATCAAAACAACTCTGAGATACCACCTTATGCCTGTCAAAATGGCTAAGATCAAAAACACTGAAGACGGCTTATTCTGGAGAGGAAGTGGGGCTAGGAGAACTCTCCTCCACTGCTGGTGGGAATACAAGCTTGTACATCCACTTTGAAAATCAATATGGTGATTTCTTAGAAAATTGGGAATCAATCTCCCCCAAGATCCAGCTATACCTCTCTTGGGCATATACCCAAGGAATGATCAATCATACCACAAGGGCACTTGCCCAGCTATGTGCATATCAGCATTGTTTGTAATAGCCAGAACCTGGAAACAACCTAAATGCACTTCAACTGAAGAATTACAAATAAAATGTGGTACATATACACAATGGAATACTACTCAATAGAGAAAAACAATGACATCATGAGGTTTGCAGGCAAATGGATGGAACTAGAAAAATCTTCCTGAGTGAGATAACCCAGACTCAGAAAGACAATCATAGTATATACTCACTCACAGGAGGATACTAGATGTAAAACAAAGATGACTAGACTGCTACTCACAACTCCAGGGAAGCTAAATAAAAAACAGTACCCCAAGAAAGACACAGGGATCACCCAATGACAGAGAAATGGATGAGATCTACATGAACAACCTGGTCGTGAGTGGGGGTAATGAAGGGCAAGGGTCGAGGGAAAGAGAGCTTGGGGGAGTGGGAGATCCCAGCTGGATCAAGAACAGAGAGGGAGAACAAGGAATAGGAGACCATGATAAATTAAGACCACATGAGAATAGGAAGAAGCAAAGTGCTAGAGAGGTCCCAGAAGTCCAAAAATATACCTCCACAATAGATTACTGGCAATGGTCGAGAAGAAGCCTGAACTGACCTTCTCTGGTGATAGGATGGCCAAATACCCTAATTGTCGTGCTAGAAACCTCATCCAATGATTGAGGTAACCAGATGCAGAGATGGCCAGAGATGGCCAGGCCCCAAGTGGAGCTCCCAGAGTCCAATTGGCGAGAATGAGGAGGGTTTGTATAAACAAGAATTGTTGAGACCAAGATTGGAAAAAGCACAGGGACAAATAGCTAAACGAATGGAAACAAATGAACTATGAACTAATAGCTGAGGAGCCCCCAACTGGATCAGGCCCTCTGGAGAAGTGAGACAGTTGATTGGCTTGATCTGTTCGGGAGGCATCCAGGCAGTGGGACTGGGACCTGTGCTCAGTGCATGAGTTAGCTGTTTGGAACTTGAGGCTTTTACAGGGACACTTGGCTCAGCCTGGGAGGAGGGGACTGGACCTGCCTGAACTAAATCTACCACCAAGTTGAATTCAATCCCCAGGGGAGTCTTTGTCCTGGAGGAGATGGGGATGGGCGGTGCTCTGGGGAGAAGGCGGGGGTGGGGGGTGGGAGTGAACAAGGGAATACGTGCCTGATATGTAAAATTAAATTAAATTATAAAACAAAAAAAGAAAACATGACAACGTCCAGTTGACCCGGTAAATAATGTTTCATAGCTTTAAATTGGATGTGATTCTCAGGACATACAGATATTAACACAAGAATAGAATCAGAGCAAGAAGAAGTAAGTTTTATTTAACATGCTAACCACCAAATATATCAAGAAAACCTGAACATAATTGTTCTTTTTAGTCAGTTTATCATGATCATAGTAATTTTTTTCAGAATTCTAAATTTTACAGATATATTTTTATTTAGCCTTTGTAGTTACAATGTGTTACCAAAAATTTGACAAGCACATTGTATGAAGTAGGGTTAACAGTATCTGAGTGAGTGTTTTTATGCACTTGCTGAAATATGATGCTTAATTAATTAAACACAAAAGTTTATATATGCACACATCAATGTTCTGTGATGGTTGTCCACAATGTATATACCCTTCTCAGGCATGAGGGGTTAATCAAGAACCATATATGGTGCTTCAGTTTATGTTTTAGTCAAATCAGGTTCTGATAAATTTCTCAGTCAGGAAACAGAGTGGCTGGATGCTATAGAATAGTAGACGTGATCAGACAGGGACTCACAGCTGGGAAACACCCAGAGATGACTATGGATGTTTTTACCAGGAGATAGCTAGGATTAATCAAGAACACCAGAAACAGTTGAAAGAGACAAGGGATTACATAAAAGAAAACAAATGTACTCACTTCAAGAAGGATGGTCTTGATAGCCCTGGACTCAGTGGAAGATTTTGGGGAAGTTTTGGTAGTAGGCATGTGTTGCATTCTCTGTTTGGGTCTATACAGGGTAAGAGCAGTTGATATGCTGACCTAGACCATGAGGCCCCCCCCATACAGCATCAAAGAGAGGCAGAAACACAGCATGCACAATTTTGCCAGGTTTTTCAAGAAAAGCAAAGCAGTACCCACAGTCTTGTATACTTATGTTTCTACCTTCCAATTTTCAAGCCATGTGGAGGAGATTATAAGAATTTAAGAAGATGTTCAGAATGCAACAGAAGCATAGGAATAAACCACTGTGCTTGAATGTTTTGTCTCTAATCTCTGCTCACCTGGAGTCCCTGTGGCTGAAGGTAATGGCCTGGAAAACACTTATGAAGCTGCTACTTCAAATACATGTACTGATGCCCATTTTTTCAAGGTAAAGAAAAAGATTGCATCCACAATCAGTTACAAAAACTTTCAGCCTAAAAGCTTCCATGGTCTTCAGGAATCCTTTGTAAAGCAGACTTATAACAAAGGCTTGAACCTGGATGAATGGCAATTGAGAAAAAGTACAAAGTTACAGTGCAGTGCCCTGACTGCTGCTTTGATGGCTTCCTCAAACGCAGTTTACAATATTTCCTTTGTGCTTACATATAAATGCTCAACCTACAATTCTGGGGCTTTGAGCTATTTTTTTCATCATGTGTGCACATGAATGCAAACTTCAATTTCCAGGTCACTATAAGTCATGGGTGAATATTTCCAGCAACTAACAGATACTGTAATGTGATAGCAAATTGCACCATAGTGAATCATGTTCAAAATTGAGGTACTACCTCGAATCCTGTATGGTTTCAAATAGCCTTTCCTAGATCCACGTGTGGAATATAGGTGTTATGTGTTACAGAATTGTTAAAACCATGCCATGTATTTTGGACAATAAACACAAATACATTTTATAATATTGAGTGTGAGAAAAATAATTTATCTTCAGTCTCAGATCACACACAAAAATCTTAGTGAATACCAGCAGAATATAAAAGTATTGGCTATTAACACAAGAGTGGAGAAAATTTTAATATACAGGATGTATATGCAGAACTGTTGTGTGAAAAAAATGAAAGTTAATTGTCTAAACTGGGAAGATTTCAAATGTAGACTTTATTAGACTATTGCTTAGGATCCCTTTCAGTACACAGATGAATTTTAGGATGTCAAAAAGTTTTCCGCATCCATCTTATACATATCCAAACTCATCACTTTCAAACTCTTACACCATGGTGTGTTAATTTCCATGTGATCTCAATATTTTGAAAATGGACTGCAGGGCACACCTCTAACAGCTAGCATCATATGGACAGCATTTCCTTAACTCTCCTTACCTACATTTATAGAGAAAATGACCCAAGGGATTCCACACTGTGCACATTTGTTTAAGAGATTCAAAAATTTTCTCAATTTATTTTGTTTTACTTAAATTTATGTAAAGACATCTTTCCATTAACATATGGACAGTCATTCTGAGAATAATTGCATTAATCTTAGAAATTAATGATAGTTTTATTCCAAGTACAAAACCGTCATGCAAACTACAAACTCCAGTATTAATATATTTCATTATTCTTTTAATGCTAAATAACAGATTATTAAAATAATATTGTTGCCAAATGTACTTTGTTTTGTTTCACTTTTCTATTGTATAATTTAAAACATTTAATTAGCAAAGACTGCATATAACAAGGGTACAATGGGAAGATTTGGGATTTGTGAATTTGGTATGCTAATCACTATAATCACATTCAGTAATACATCTATCAGCAACCACAGTGACCACTTTGCAAATGAGCACTAAGGTCAGCAAAATATATACTTTATCATGGTTCAGTAAAGAATGCTGATTATTAACTGCATTCATCCTCCTTTGTTCTGCTCACTCATACTCTTCATAACTGAAACATTAAATCCTTTTAGGAGATTTGAAGATCACCTAAAACCACTGTTTTCTTTACCCCATAAGTCCTGTCACTATAGAATATATTAAATATTTGCAGAATTCAGCAATGTTAAATGTCCAGAACAACATATATGCTGACTAACCCTATTCCTCAGTGGTGTTTCTCCTTTCTTCACAATTTTGACATACACACAGGTTCAATCCACACTCCCATTATGATAGGACCACTTACCCACATTCTTGACACAGGATTTCCTTTATGAACTTTTGTTGTGGGCTGTCTTTCTATATGCCGTGAATAAGTGTTGCTCCCATTGGTTAATAAATAAAACTGAGTGACTACTTTATAAGTGGCTGCAGGACCATGGGTGGGAGAAATTCATCCCGACTGCAGGGCCAGGCAGGAAGAGAGAAACTTCCAGCTACAAACTCTACTTTCCCAATGCAATATGAAGCATACAACATTAGATCTTTTCTGAGTTTCTGATGCCACTTCCAAAGTCTTTTTATCTGGGACATATGCTATAGGGAGGCAGCCAATACCTGACATATGCCTCTGTGATTCCATATGTTTCCCTCCAATTATCATCTTACCTGTGAAGACCACAAGTATACAGTTATGTGGAGCATACTGTAGGGACCAGCTGACCTGTGCAAGAGTACCTGAATGCGGGAGTGAGGATTAAGAAAGAAAAAAACAAAAGACAGAAGACAGAATCAGAGTGGTTCTCAGTGAATACTGCAGCAGCCCTGAATTTATTTATTATAGCCTTTTTATACCCAAAACAAGGGGGGGAGACCTTCTTACCATGGTTCAAGGAACAAACAAGCATAAACACCTCCTTAATTATCAAAACATTAGGTAACCACACTGTAGCTGGAGAATTTCTCTCCAGCTCCCGCCACCAAGTCCTGACAGTCCCAGAGCCCATTTATAAAATAAACACACAGACGCTTACATTATTTAAACTACTTGGCCATTAGCTCAGGCCTGTCATTGTCTAGCTCTCACTCTTATATTTAGCCCATTTCTATTAATCTTTACTTTGCCACGTGGCTCATGGCTTACCGTTACTTTACGTCTTCCTTGTCCTGGCGGCAGCTCCAGGCAGTCTCTCCCTTCCCTTCCTGTTCCCTCAATTCTCTTCTCTGTTAGTCCCGCCTATACTTCCTGTCTGGCTATTGGCCAATCAGAGTTTATTTACATATAGCGATATCCACAGCACCACACCTTTGACCAAACATATCTGTTACTTGACCTTGATGAGCAAGACATCTAGTAACCAGTCCTTTGGCCAAACATCCTGTTATTCAGCCTTGAGGAGCAAAGCCAAACTTGAACTCTCTGAACTTAAGTCAAGATGGAATCAGGCCACAAACTGGAGTCCCTGTGGGGTCTCATAATTCCTCCCTTTATTTTCTAAGGGTGCCTTGAACCCCTCAGATGACTGTGCCTGTACTAGGTTGCCTTTTTCAACTAACCAGTCTTATCCATCTTAGTCTCATGAGTTACATCATTCATTCACTGCTTAGGTAGAAAAATGGTAAAAGGAACTTATCTGTCCTTAACTACCAGCCTCTGGAAAATTTCAAGGGAGGATGCAGAGCTTAACACCATGTAGATCTGAACCAACTTTCCACCAAGATTTCACAAATAACTTGATAATAATAGGCAAGAAAATAATGCCTAGCAATACACATGTTCCTATGGCTGCAACACACTCTAATAAGAGAGTAAAGGATGCCCAAGATGGAATGACATTTTTAAATTGGTCAAGGATGTCTTTAGCAGTTTTAGCTGCATCAAAATCCAATATTGCCTTTTTAACCACAACAAATATAAGGACTCAATAGCATCACACTAAATTCCTCTCAGGTGAGCTCTAACCTTTTTCCACCCAGTAACACTTTCATTGTGAAAAGAAGAGATTATAAACAGTAATGGGTTAACACCATAATTCTAGTATGATTATTAAAAGTGGACACACAATTGGTTAATTACAATTCTCATAACTTACATTAAAAAGAGGGTGTGTTAACACAAGCTAATACTGATATATTCAAAAGACAAGAAAATGTGGGGTTTTTTTTGGTGGGTGCGGTAGGAGTAACTCCATAATTCTGAACTTTTTATTTTCCCTCTTCTAAAATCCAAAGCATCAGGGCCTCCGGCTTCCAAAGATAACTTTGATCTGTTCCAGTTCCAGAGTACCAAATATCAGCAGCAAAACTTTCATCCCACTCCTTCTCATCATTTTGGAGGGCCTCTTCTGTACCTCCTAATTTGGTTTCCTGACCAGTCTAGCACCTATCTTTGAAATCCAGTGATACTATACTTAAGAGGGGCTTCAGCCACACTTTGCTTTCATAGTAGTTTTGGACTGCTCCAAAAAGTCTCTTTCTCACAGAGGGAAAATCTCTGAGGCACTTGTTTTTAGGCCTTCTATTTCCTTTTATCAACAAAAGATAAATATTATAATGGCAAAGGTGACCTCCTTCTCCCAAGATATAGTGTACATAAATGGCCAAACAGGTTTATTTTGGAAAAACAGATAGGCTTTCTCAGCTGGATCTAGAATAATTAAAACTCACACAGGTCTGGAAATTTGTGTAGCATATCTGTCAAGAAGCTCAGAATCATTAACCATAATCAGAATCTCCTTCCTTTTCCAGGATAGAGGATGAAATATTGGGGGATCAGGAGCATGGGTTCAGTAAATCTCACTCCAACCCCTCTGGGAAAGCATCAGCAACCACAATATCATCTGGACTGGCATTCCTCTCTTCTGTACACCACCCCAAATGCTGAGGGAGCCATCGAGCTTCATTTTCTTCCTGTGAATAAACACAAACATGCCCTCAACCCCATATCAAAAGAGGATTGTGGCCCTTCCATAACCCAGTGCAAAATCCTTCCATTTCACCTGAGCAAAAGTTGTTCGAGTGCCATCCTGCCAAAATCTATATGTGGCAGATTGTTCATGTGCTGTGGGATGGTCTGTATGTCAAATGTGTTGCTGATTGGTCAATAAATAAATCACTGATTGGCCAGTGGCCAGGCAGGAAATATAGGCGGGACTAACAGAGAGGAGAATGGAGAGAACAGGAAGCTGGGTGGGAGAGACACTGCCAGCCGCCACCATGACAAACAGCTTGTGAAGACACTGGTAAGCCACAAGCCATGTGGCAAGGTATAGATTTATGGAAATGGATTAATTTAAGCTGTAAGAACAGCTGAGCAGTGGTGGGGCACGCCTTTAATCCCAGCACTTGGGAGGCAGAGCCAGGCGGATATCTGTGAGTTCCAGGCTAGCCTGGGCTACCAAGTGAGTTCCAGGAAAGGCACAAAGCTACACAGAGAAACCCTGTCTCGAAAAACCAAAAAAAAGAGAACAGTTAGCAAGAAGCCTGCCACAGCCATACAGTTTGTAACCAATATAAGTCTCTGTGTTTACTTGGTTAGGTCTGAGCAGCTGTGGGTCTGGCAGGTAAGAGAGATTTGTCCTGAGGTGGGCCAGGCAGGAAAGCTCTAGCTACAAATGGCACCCAATGTGGGGCAAGAGTTTCCACGTAAAACCTGAGAAAAAAGATTCTAAAATAGAGCTAAAAACAGTTCCTAGTTGTTTCTTTCAAGTTAGTGGCAGCCTGTGTGTTTGAGCTACTATGGCGGGTTTCTGGCGTGCATGCTCGACCTGCAGTATGGCGGGAATGAGGCCTCTGTAAGTGGCACATTAAGCTGTGTGGTGGATTTAGCCTTTGCTAGTACAAAAAAAAAAAAAGAGGTTTCTGGGCTGCATGCTGCTTTGATAAAAGCATAGACTCACTATTTCTGAGAGTTGATGGCTCCCAGAGCTGGCAGAAAACGTACCACCGCCACGTTGGGAAGCTGAAGTGGGCAGAGCCAGCAGCCACAACGCCAGCGCCTTTTCAGGCTTAGAAGGCTGCAGTTTAAAGCAATAGGCTCAAGCTAATATAAAAAAATAAGCCACATAAAGATGGTTACCACACAGAGAATCTGGATTATGTTCTCTTTGATATTCGTAACTGAAGAAAAACATTTGATTACAAAAACTGTTGAGTTATGCCAAAATGTATATTTTAAAGGTACCTTCACTTCAAAATTTGGATGTAAGGATATGTTGCTTTGGAAAGGAGGCTCTGCTTTTGTTTCCATAGAAAGCCAGAAGCTATGGATTTGTTCCAGATTAAGATACATCAGGTTTGACCAGCCAAGACCCCCTGAAAGGTCTCCAGCAGGAAATAGTAAGAGAAGCTACGCCCAAATTCCCAAATACACCAAGCTGACTTTGGAGATGTGTAAAGGTTAAAACCTTCTTTTTTAAGAAAAGAAAAAGGGAAGTGCTGTGGGATGGTCTGTATGTCAAATGTGTTGCTGATTGGTCAATAAATAAATCACTGATTGGCCAGTGGCCAGGCAGGAAATATAGGCGGGAATAACAGAGAGGAGAATGGATAGAACAGGAAGCTGGGTGAGAGAGACACTGCCAGCCACCACCATGACAAACAGCTTGTGAAGACACTGGTAAGCCACAAGCCATGTGGCAAGGTATAAATTTATGGAAATGGATTAATTTAAGCTGTAAGAACAGTTAGCAAGAAGCCTGCCACAGCCATACAGTTTGTATCCAATATAAGTCTCTGTGTTTACTTGGTTGGGTCTGAGCAGCTGTGGGTCTGGCAGGTGAGAGAGATTTGTCCTGAGGTGGGCCAGGCAGGAAAACTCTAGGTACACTCATGGGCATCAATTTCAAAATATTTAAAATAAAAGGGAATAATTGAATGCATTATATGGTGACTGGGGATATAAGTCCCTCTTTTTATTTTTTTGAAGATAGATCTTGAGACTGCCATGGGCTCATTCAACAATACCTTGTCCTTTAGAATTATAAGGAATGACTGTTTTATGCTCAGTTTTCCATTGGGAACAAAATTGTTGAAATGCTTTACTAATATATCCCAAACCATTATCTGTTTTTATAGATTTAGGAATCCCCATATATAAAAAACATTTTAAGCAATGAGCTATCACATGCTTAGTAACTTCCCCAATTTGCCCAATAGCCATCAAAAACCCTAAATAGGAATTGACTGTCAAATGCAAATATTATAATTTGCCACATTCTGCAACAATTTGCCATAAATGATTGGGAAGACAGTCTCAAGTATTTACCCTTAAGGAAGGCACAGGCAAATACTGTGGACACATCACATTTTTTAATAATCTGACTAGCAACTTTCCTGGTAAGGCCAAATTGTTTCCTTAAACTTCTGCTATTCTGATAATGAAGGACATGTTACTGTTGAGTCAATTCTACCTGGGACAAGGTGACCATCTGTGTTGATTTATCAGCTGATGTATTATCATCAGCTAAAGAGGCAAGAAGATTGTAATGACCCTAATATGAACCACAAAGCATGACAGCTTTTTTTGATAAACGGCATCTTGAATTTGCTGAAATAACATCCTAACATGACCATTAGTAGTCTCAATGTAGGAAACATTCTCTATAAATTGAAGGACTCGGGAATATAATGACTATCAGTATACAAATTAAATGAGCTATTTACAAAAAAAAACTGGAAAACCATAGCCACAGCTCAAAATTCTGCTACCTGAGCTGAAGCTGGAGCTGTTTGTATTAAATAACCTTTGCCATTAATGACGTAAGCAACTCTTCGATTGAAGTAACCATCAGTAAAACCCAGCATAGCATCTTTCGTGGTATCTTTTATCACAACTTTAGGAAATATAAATGAATGCATTTGGGTAAATTGAAACAATCAATCAGCTGGAAAATGATTATCAATTTCGACCCAAAACTGAGCAAAAGCAACTACGTAAAAATCATTATATTAAAATAAACAATCAGCTTGTTGTTTATTAAAAGGAATGTTGATCACACTTGGTTCTTTACCAAAATATCACTTAGAATGTATCAAGGTTTTCTATGTTAAAGAAGCTGCTGCTTCATAATAAGAGTTCAACACTCAGGCTGGTGAAACAGTTAGATTCAAACAGAATAACAGCCCATTTTGCAATATCACAGCTGTTGGAGTATGTCTTGTACGAAGCACATAGATTCCCCATGGTTTTGCATAGTCAACATAGCATACTTGCTAATGTTGAATGGCATGCTCCACCTGAGTCAGTACTTGTTCAGCAACATCTATAAGATAACTAGGGAAACTAGGATCAGTATTTCCTATAACAATCTAACTGTGGGGCTCCAGATCACCCACAGACAACTTCAAATAGGGCCACAGCCATTGTATATCCCCAATAATTTTTGAAAATCATTCAAAGTTTTCAAGCAATGTTTCCTAATTTACATTTCTGAGGTTTAATTTCTTTAGAATACAATATATGTCCCAAATACTGAACAGGCATCTGTCTTTCCACTTTCCTGTAGCAATTAACAACCCTGCATGAACAAGACTCTGCTGAAGCTGTATAGATGTGGCAAGCAAAACTCCTTCATATTTATGGGTAAGCAAAATATCACTCATATAACTCAGTGGATTCCTCTGGTATCCTTCTTTGACTTACATTTATAAGCCCAATGCTTCCCTCTCTTGAATCCACAACAGTTAATCATATGGTGACAGGCAACCTTTGGCCATCTGTTTCCAATCTTTGGTAGGCAAGGCTTCTATCAATCCCTGGAAACATTTGAAAACCTTGCACATCTTTCCCTCTGCCAGCTGCTTCTCTAACACTAGCTTGCAGGGGAGATGCATGACTAAGGGTGAGGGTTTGCCATGTTCCAGGAGGACTTTGCACCATAGCAAACATAGGCAAATTTTCTACATTGATAGACGACCCCCCAGGTAGATCCAATCCAGCCACTAAAGCAGAAAGAAGAGTGCTCCTCCAAGCAGAGGAGACCTGCAGAGTCACCAATTTTGTGAAAGGAAAACTACTAAATCTCTCAAGCCCTTCAACTTCTCCTGGTTTCATCACAAAATTTGTGCTTCTCAACATTCATGATCAGAAACTGAGCAGGTGAAAACTCCTGATTATGCTATTTACTGGCTTCTTCCTTAAGCTCAGCTTCATCACCAGGATTGAACTGATCATCATCAAATAATTTTGTAAAGGAGTCTGTGTCTAGTGGCTCCTCTGGTGTCATGGAGTGTTTTGTTTCACTTTTAACCATTTCAAGGGAAAATACCTTCTGCTGTTTGTGGCACAAATTAAAAGTGTCGCTGATAAGTGCCCACAGAATAAATGAATCCATTGTGACCTTCCCAGGCCCATGCTCATTATAATGCTGTTGGAATTTGATTACAATCATCCCCCAAGTGTCTGTGTCCAAGGTCTCATTCTTGGAAACCCAAGGACACACTTGTTCTACAAACTAAAAATTTCTGTACTGGCTGCTGCCCTACTTTAGCTTCTCTGACTTTTAAAATATTTTTAAGCAGGAAAGAGGAGGGTTTGTACAAGCAAGAATTGTTGAGACCAAGTTTGGAAAAAGCACAGGGACAAATAGCCTAACTAATGGAAACACATGAACTATGAAACAATTGCTGATGAGCCCCCAACTGGATCAGGCCCTCTGGAGAAGTGAGACAGTTGATTAGCTTGATCTGTTTGGGAGGCATCCAGGCAGTGGGACCGGGACCTGTCCTCAGTGTGTGAGCTGGCTGTTTGGAACCTGGGACTTATGCAGGGACACTTGGATCTGACTGGGAGGAGGAGACTGGACCTGCCTGAACTGAATCTACCAGGTTGAACTCAATCCCCAGGGGAGTCTTTGCCCTGGAGGAGATAGGAATGGGGGGTGGGCTGAGAGTAAGGCAGGGGTGGGGGTAGGTGGGAGGACAAGAGAATTTATGGCTCATATATAAAATTAAATTAAATTATAAAATTTAAAAAATATAAAAAAACAGTTGTCTACTATTACCATGCCCCATATTTACAATTTCACTCCCAAGTTACTCACTGCAATTCCACTTTAATTAATATCTGAGTGCTCAATTCACCTGAGTATCCTTCATGAAGCCCCCTGTTTTCAGATCCCCTGTTTGGGCACCACAGGTCAGGAACAACTGACCTATTCAACAGTACCTGAAAGGGGGAGTGAAGATTAAGAAATAAAAGACAAGAGACAGAAGATAGAATTGGGAGGGCTCTCAATGAATATAGCAGTAGCCCCAAATTTATTTTGCAAAGCATTTTCTTTATACACAAAGCAAGGGGGAAAAATGACCTCCTCACCATGGTTCAAGGAACAAACAAGCATAAACATCTCCTTGTTATCAAAACATCCAGTAACCATACCTTTGTCAACATTCTGTTATTCAGCCTTGGGGAGCAAAGACAAACTTGAACTATCTGACCTTAAGTCAAGATGGAATCAAGCCACAATCTGGAGTCAGTGTGGCTCCCACAAGAATGTCCTTATGTTTCTCTCATGACTTTACAGGATCTGTTGTAAAGTCATCTCTTTCATATCTAGCTTCATTAATTTAGATATTCTCTCTCATTTTGTTGACTAATTTGGCTAAGGCTTTGTTATCTTCTTGATTTCTTTGATGAAACAACTTTTTATTTTTTTTATTCTTCATTTGGTTTATGCTGTTGCCATTTGTTTCTATCTCATTGATTTCATCCTTGATTTTCACAGCCCTGATTTGTAGCCCTCTTATTTCTTTTTATCTACCATTTTCAATTATTGTTTTTCTAGAGATTTCAAGTGTGCAATGAAGTTATTAATAAGAAATCACTCCAGTGTTTTTATTTAGGCATCCAGTGCTTTTAATTGCCTCTTAGAACTGCCTTCATTGTGTCCCATACTTTGGATATGCTGTGTTTTCATTTTCATTCTTTGTTTCTGTTAACCAACTGTTCATTCAGTAATGAGTTTTTCAGCTTCCTTGAGTTTGTATATTTCCTCTTCGTATTGTTGATATTCAGCTTTAATTCACAGTGGTAGGATATAGTCTATGGTATTATTTCAATTTTCTTATAACTGTGGAGACTTGTTTACTCCTTTTTGTGGTCAGTTCTGGAGGAAGCTTTGTGAATTCTTGGAAAAAGAAAGATTCTTTAGTGTTTGGTTGTTATATTCCATAGAAGTCTGTCATGTCTATTTGATTCATGATGTTATCTAACTCCAGTGTTTCTTTGTTTAGATTATGTCTGGAAGAACAGCCTATTTGTGTGATTAGGGTATTGAAGTCACCTAGTATCACTGTGTTCGGATCAATATGTGATTTTTAGCAGCACTACTGTTCCTTTTACAAACTTTTGTTCCTAGAATTTGATGCAATGCTTAGAATTGTTAGATGTTTTCACTATATTTTCCCTTTGATTACTATGTAATATCCTTCTCAACCTATTCTGTTTAGTTTGGGTTTGAAATTTATTTTATCATATAATATAAAAATAGCTATGCCTGCTTTCATCTTAGATTCATTTCCTTGTAATATTTTATAATCTTTTTAAAGTATGCAGTGAATGACCTTGATTGTGAAGTGTGTATCTTGGAAGCATCAGAAAAATGCACCTTGTTTTTTACTCAATGTGTTAGTCAGTATAGGATATTAGTAGAAAGTTAGGCTCACCTGTCCCACAGTTAAAATGAATAAACTATTATTTTCAACATGTTTCTAAAACAAAATATATCTATACTGTGAGAAATTGTAGTCTCATTTTTTACTATAAGATTATAGCTAGGAGTAAGAAGAATTATCTCCACGCATTCACTGTCATTCAAGTATAAATTAATTTATTCCATTGTTTTTATTAGAGGACAACTTTTTTTTTACTCTCTACTGATTTTATTGTCCAGATTCAACTTTTCTCAAGCATCTTTATTCTTTGGAGGGGGCTAGCCTTAACACACGTTTGCTTGGCTAACATATTTGGTGTTCTCTCTCTCTCTCTCTCTCTCTCTCTCTCTCTCTCTCTCTCTCTCTCTCTCTCTTTCTCTCTCTCTCTCTCTCTTTCTCTCTCTCACTCTCTCTTCCTTTTTCCATATCAACCACAGATCCCCCTCTCTTCCCTCCTCCTGCTCTGCTCCCACCTTCCCCCCCTACCCAGCTGACCTCCAACATGGTAAGTTCATCCTCTCCTCCAACAATGTAAGTTCACCCATTGGAGGACAGCTAAGTCTGGTACATTTGTTTAAGGCAGGACCAAGCCATTCCTGGCTTCATCAAGGGTGAGCAAGGTGTCCTACCACAGGTAATGGGATCCAGAAAGCCAGTTCCTGCACCAGGGATAGATCCTGATCACAGTGCCAGGGTCCCCTCAAACAGACCCAGCTACACAATCATCTCCCATATGCAGAAGGTCTACTCTGGTTCTATGCAGGGTCCACAACTGTAGAGGACAACTCTTTAAAAAAAAAGTTTGATGTGAATTGAAGGATAATTAATTTCACAACATATTTAATTACTTAGTAAGGAAAGCTAAAGAACAACATTAAAAAATAGAAGATATAAATCAACTTATAATGCCAATTAATAGAACTGCATTGTTATTTTTCATATTATAGTGGAATCACATCATTTTTGCCTTCATTTCCCTCTGACTAAATGATCCTGAATACCTATTCTTTCTCTATTAAAAAATCTTGAACTCTTTTTTTAAGTTGTTATTGCATACATACATTCAAATATCTGTGAGTACATATTAGGAATATAAATGTATGTATAATTCCTATACATAATATATACCTTATATAATATATAACCTATACATATAATTTCAATTATAACATATAAATTATGTACTATATGATTCATGTATATGAATACATATAAATAAACAGTCCTAAATTGTATATGAATATCATTTTGTCTTATAAATCATTTAGTGTGCTCTGCCTCATGGAAGACTTTTTCTTCCTCTGTCAGCTTTACTTTGTTCCTTGTAATCCTTGTATGGTTGAGGCTTACTGAGGTTTGCCATTCACATATGCATGCCTATTGCTGTGTTCCTAGTTCTGCTCATATTTATGAAGTCATGTTGATCAGACATTATGTGTCTTTATGGATAATGTATACATTCCTAAGAGAAATATGATAATTTAGTGAAGGGCCTTGAGACTTTAAGGAACAGATGGATGTTTTTGCACAAATCTGGTATATTAAAAGTTGAATAGAAAATAAAATTTGATCTATATATATTACCACATCTATTGAAAGACAAGATAAAATTTTACTAGGGAACACCTTCAAAATTTAAAACAACATGTGATGAGTACAATTGGAAAAGAGAATATACTTGATGCTTTCAAGCAAATTAAATCAATAACATAATTCTTAGCAGTCTATATTATAGAAGAATATGGTGAGGCAGTGGGACTGGCCATCTTTAATCCCAGAAGAGGTGGTGTGAAGCTGTCCATCTCAGAAGAGCAGAGGCAGATGCAGGTAGATCTCTATGCGTTCAAAGTATCATTATATTCACAGAAAGTTTCAGACAAGCCCAGATACATACTGAGGTCCTGCTCTTATGAAAATACAACCTGGATTTTAAGTGTGGATAACTCCAATAGCTCCAGTATAAAGAGGCTCTATTAAAATTGGATGACTGTAGACAGAAATTTTCCTGTAAACAGATGACCATGTAAAAGCACAAAGAATCAAACCCATACTCTAATTGCATAACACATATTTTCAGTAGAGATCAACTGGACTTCATCTTTGAAATTCATGTCTTAATATGAGAACTATGTTGAGTTTTGAACTAGGTTTTGAGAGGGTTATTCCTTCTAGAATGTGGCCTGTTCCTGATATGATGAATTGAGTTCTTATCTGGCCTTATTAAGATAATATAGCACTTAGGGACAAAAATGAAGCCAAGGAGGGCTGCACTAGAAGCCAAGATAGAGAAGACTTCCATAGCCACCATGACCTTCCCCTTGGTGCTGTGGTAGACAGGGAGGAATGTGACCCAAACACAGAAGAACACCAGCATGCTGAATGACAGGTACTTGGCTTCATTGAATGTGTCAGGTAGATTCCGGGACATGAATGCCATAGTAAAGCTCCCAAGTGCCAAGGTGCAGAGGTATCCCAGGACTCCATGGAAGGCAAAAGATGACCCCTTATTGCACATAATGATGATATTTTCATTTTCAGCATGATAATCTTGGTCAAGGAATGGAGGAGAATTCCCTAGCCAGATTCCACAGAAGACAAGGTGGATCAGAGTACATATGGGGATGATAAAGTTTGGCGCCTTTGATATTATTAACCACCTCACCACTCTCCTTGGAAAAGTAACCTTGAAGGCAATAACCACAGTGATAGCTTTGGCCAACACAGTGGCAAGAGCCACAGTGAAAGCACCTCCAAATACGATCTGCTGCAGGATACAGGTTATGGTGTTGGGATGGCCAATGAAGAGCAAGGCACATAGGAAACAGACAGTGAGTGAGATAAGCAATGTGTAACTAAGGGTCCTATTATTAGCTTTGACAATTGGAGTGTCTCTGTGCTTCACAAAGAGTCCAAGAACCACAGTTGTGAGTACAGAGAAGCACAGAGCTATGGTTGTGAGAGACATCCCCAAGGGGCCCTCATGGTTTAGAAAACTCACAGCTTTCTTGAGACAGTGTTTCTTCTCTGTCTCTGCATAATGATTCTCTGGACACTTCATGCACTGATCCATACCTGATCAGAAATGAAGGTGAGATTTAATCCAAGCTAAAGTTATCTCTTTTATTCTAAGCCATTTTTCTGTACGTTTTGACAGAACTGCTATCTACATCACTTTCCCTTTTTCCTCAGGAACAAAGAAACGCAAACTCTGTAGTGAACATTTTCATATCTATATCACCCACCTTCCTTATCTGTTATTTCAGTTATTATTTATGTGAACTTATAAAGTGTGTTGATCTAACTCAGCCCTCTTTCCTCTTGTTCCATTCCTCAACTTCTTCCAGTTTTACTTCCCAACTTAATGTGCTCTCTTATCTCTTCTTTAAATACATTTTAATACTCACTGAGTCTATTCAGTGATGCTAGTATTTATATATTTTGGAGGCAGCAATTGGAATATAGGCAACATGTCAGAGTCCACAACCTTAAAGAAATATGATGTTCCTCTTTTGGTAGTAGTTATCAACTACTAGTAGATTCTCATACAACCCATCTTCTTTATAGTGATATAAATTAAATACACCTTACACTTTTCTCTCTTATATACCTTCAAGCTTCTTGTGCTATTGTTGTATCTCTTTTGGAAATTATTAGAATACTGAATTACAATACATAAACATACTTTATTCTGAAACCACATCATAAGTCATACCATATTATTAATTTGAATAGTGCAAAAGAGGGAGTATGCTCTTGAAATTATTTTCATAAAAATACTCTTATTAAACATAGGGTATCAGTTTTCTTACCCTTATAAATTGCTTCCTGTTTTCTAATATTGACTCTTCTCTGTGGAAGCTTCAGTGAATAGGCATTACTACATTGTTACAGGCTTGACTAGTGCACTAGTGAATAGTCTTCATTCAAACTGGGGAAAGGTCAGAACTATTGAGACAGTTTTAGGGTATAAAATAAAACAGTATTATAATATTCTGCTCTAGAAAATTCATAAAATTCATCTTGTATTTGAAGTACAAGAAGAGCGATTTGTGCAGGCCAGATTTCCACTGTCATTTTTTGTATGATTTTAAAGAGTAACTCATCACCAGATTTTCAATTTTATTTTATTGACAAATTTTATTAACATATTATTGAATTAACTTTAGTAGAATAAAACTTATCTTTATATACCTTGTAAATAATGTTTCCTTCAGATATTGTGATACATTGTTATATCTGTTCTTAGGACCTACTTTCAAGGTATAACTTCAGGCTCTGTTATTTCCTTCTCTTTTATGTGGAGGTGTTCATTTTGTTTTAGTTTTCTACGTTTTAATGGATGACTAACATTTATAACTCTATTCCTTACTAAAGGCACATGATACATGTAATAAAAACTCCTGTCTGTGTGTGTGTCTGTGTGTGTGTCTCTGTGTGTGTGTGTGTGTGTGTGTGTGTGTGTGTGTGTGTGTGAATATGTGCATGCATATTCACTAAAAGTATGCTTCTTTTGAAAAACAGCTTGAGGGCACAGTCTTTTACATCTCAATGTGAGAAATCCATGAAAGAAGTTGCAGGAATAATGTAAAAGTCAGAGGTCATGAAATACTTCAAGGGAATAGAAACTTTCCGACACAGCTGGGCGGTTGAATATATAAATTCAAGGTTTGATATCATGAATAAAACATGTGAAAGCTTGGGGCAGACCAAATATCATGTATGGAGAGATGGCATAAAATACTACACTTAACTGAGAAGCTATTTGACCTCATAGCTGCTATAACGGGAAGACACTTTAAACTTTTAGAATGTGGCAGTAGAAATTAGTCCATATTCCATCAGGGATTCTACCTCAAAGAGTATTTGGGTAGCAAAAATTGAATTCAATGAGTTTTTCTTATTTTTTTTTAACAAGAGAGAAAAGAAGTTAGGTAGGAAAGTGGAAGATTTGGGAGGGTATGAATATGATCAAAAGATATAGTATGAAATTCTCAAAGAATAGAAAACATTTCAAAAGTGAAATAAACAAATTTAGTATTAGGTATGGAAATACTAGCTTTTAAAATTGTTTCTTCTCAGTGAAATATGCTGTGAAAATTTTCATTACCTATTCTTTAAATGGAGATTTTATATTCCATTGCAGCTCTTAGTTCTTCGTACTAATCTCAGTAACAGACCATTGGAACTGCTTTGAGGATTTTGTTTTATATACTGTTTGGCACAATTGGAGGATAAAAAATGGATATAATCCTATTCATTAAGGAAATTTGAAATTTTAGTTATGCTGTACAGTCAATAATTATGTAGTGGGGATATCAAACACAAACTGCTAATTTTCTGTTCTTTCTGGGAAGAATCATTATTAAAGTAACCTATCCTACATTTAGGTGAGTTATAATCATTATTAAAATACAGTTAGGAAAACATCCATTTTGAGCACTTTATTACTATGTGTTAAATGATGTGGTCTTATCAGTGCACTTGGTCCAGTCAGAGCTGGCAGATTCAGGAAGCCTCTCTCACTTGTCCAGATGGGAGCTCTTGTCCAGATGAGAGGTCCAGAGCAGAATGGGAGCTGGAGGCTGGTCTCTAAGTCTCAGGAAGTGGCTGGGGTCTCTTGTCCAGATGGGAGGTCCAGGGCAGGATAGGAGCTGGGGACTGGTCTCTAAGACTCAGGAAGTATTTGGAATCTCGGGAGGATGGGCGTAGGGACATTCAAAGACAAAGCCAGATTTAAAACAACACTTATCCACAAACCCAGCCCTACAGAACGCACTAGAATAAAAATTCCAACCTAAGGAAGTCAGATGCACCCTCCAAATCACAGGCAATAGAAAATGTCACAGCAGTAAAACCCAAAAGAAGAGAAGTACACACACACTACCACCAAAAATTAACAGGAATGAACAATCACTGGGCATTAATATCCCTTAATATCAATGGACTTAATTCACCTATAAAAAGACACAGGCTTACAGAATGGAAACAAAAGCAGGACCCATCTTTCTGCTGCATACAAGAAACACACGTCAAATTCAAAGACAGACACTATCTAAGAATAAAAGAATGGGAAAAGACTTTCCAATCAAATTGTCTTAAGAAGCTAGCGGGTGTAGCCATCCTAATATCCACCAAATAGATTTCAAACTAAAATCAATCAAAAGAGATCAAGAAAGGGCATTACATACTCATCACAGGAAAGATCCACCAAGATGAAGTTTCAATTCTGGACATTTATGCCCCAAACACAAGGGCACCCACATATGTAAAAGAAACATTACTAAAGCTTAAACCACATAATATACCTCACACATTAATAGTGGGAGACTTCAACACCTCACTTTCAGCACTGGACAGACCTCCCAAATCGAAACTTAACAGAGAAATAAAGGACTTAACTGATGTCATGACTCAAATAGACTTAATCGATATCTACAGAACATTTCATCCCAACAAAAAAAGAATATGCCTTCTTCTCAGCACCCCCATGGAACCTTCTCTAAAATCGACCACATACTTGGCCACAAAGCAAATCTCAACAGATTAAAAAAACAATTGGAATAACCCTCCTGCATTCTATCAAACCACCATGGTTTATAGTTAGACTTCAACAACAACAAAAACTACAGAAAACCTACAATCTCATGGAAACTAAATAATGCTCAACTAAACCACCAATGGGTTAAGGAATAAAGAAAGAAAGAAATTAAAGACTTCCTCGAGATCAACGAAAAATGAAGACACCACATACCCAAACTTATGGGACACTATGAAAGCAGTGCTAAGAGGGAATTCATAGCACTAAATGCCCACATAAAGAAGTTGGAGAAATCTCACACTAGTAACTTAACAGCATACCTGAAAGCTCTAGAAGCAAAGTCTCCCAGGAAGAATAGACACCAGGAAATTATCAAAGTGAGAGCTGAAATCAATTAAATAGAAACAAAGAGAACAATACAAAAAATTAATGAAACAAAGAGTTGGATCTTTGAGAAAACCAACAAGATAGAAAATTCCTTATGCAAACTAACCAAAAGACAGAGAGAGAGCATCCAAATCAACAAAATCAGAAATGAAAAGGGGGACATATCAACACACATTGAGGAAATCCAGAGAATCATCAGGTCATACTTCAAAAAACTCTACTCCACAAAACTGGAAAATCTCAAAGAAATGGATAATTTTCTGGAACAGTACCACATACATAAATTAAATCAAGACCAGATAAACTATTTAAATAGTCCAATAACCCCTAATGAAATAGAAACAGTCATTAAAAGTCTCCCAACCAAAAAAAGCCCAGGACAAGATGGTTTCAGTGCAGAATTCTACCAGATCTTCAAAAAAGAGTTAATATCAATACTCTCTAAATTGTTCCGCACAATAGAAACAGGAGGAACATTACCAAACTCCTTTTATGAGGCTACAATTACCCTGATTCCTAAACCTAACAAGGATAAAACAAAGAAAAAGAACTACAGACCAATCTCCCTCATGAACATTGATGCAAAAATACTCAATAAAATACTGGCAAACAGACTCCAAGAACACATGAATGGTCATAT
This sequence comes from Peromyscus eremicus, assembly GCF_949786415.1. Classification (NCBI taxonomy): domain Eukaryota; kingdom Metazoa; phylum Chordata; class Mammalia; order Rodentia; family Cricetidae; genus Peromyscus; species Peromyscus eremicus. Next base: position 189,214,879 of record NC_081416.1, on the reverse strand, counting down.
AGAGTACTAACTAATTCTAGAAAAAAAGGCTTCAGTTAGCTGTATATATATATGTCTTTGTGTTCGAGTCTCTTATCAGTTTTCTGCAGAAAATCTCGGCCAGGCCTAACATCAACTGAAGTCTCCAGAAAGAAGGTGGGGCCCCACAACAACAATTCCACATGGACAATAATAATATACCTAAGCTGACAAACATCACCTACAGATCAGCTTTGAACTACAAGGTGCTCAGAGCAATTTTGAAATGACTAGCTGAGATGATCCAGTCTCAAAGACTACTTGAATAAGGATTTGAGATAAACCCTGAACTTTGGTATTATACACAGACTGGATAACGAAGGATATAGTTACCTTTCCTAGAATTTGACAATTAACCTAAAATTTTTCTTTCAGGATAAAGATAACTTCTCCCATACCCAGCAGGAAGCAATTTCAAAAATATGGCGCCCACATTCCTAAAGAGGTGGTGTGGGGTGGTTGGTTTTTTGGTCTTTTAGGTCTTTTAATGGGTTTTGGGTCTTGGGTAATTTTCATTGATTAGGGGGGTTGGTTACAAGTTGTTGTCAAGGGTGAGGAAAAGGGCTAAGCAAAGGAGATTAGATTTAAGGTTCTTATTTAAAAAAAGAGAGAAAGAAAGAAAGAAAAGAAAAATGTAAATACTTTACATTGGTTTGGATTGTTTTATATTGTATACAAATTATATATATTGAAATTGATATTGTTAGAAAATGCTATATGTATATTTCTAATTGTACCATTCATTTAACAATGTAATGCAATTTTCTAATCCTTGAATGTTGTTATTACCAACTATTAGGATATACAGAAATGAAAGTTAGTAGTCAGACATTATAATAGAACTTGTAGTTATATTAGGTATGTTTTCAAGATTGAGTAGATATATTTTAGATAGACAGGTTATCTTTAAACCCTTCAGAGATCTACAGAATATGGCATTTAAAATGTTTTAATAACTTAGAAAATTTTTCTTTTTTGTTATGACTATGAGACATGTTGGCTCCTGACAGTACCAATCTACTTCAGAGAAAATATGGGCATTGAAAAACCTGCAATTGGAGTTAACTTTTATTGTAGCAAAAGTTAGCCACTGGACAACAAAGTATCCTCGAATCAACTGCTGACAAACAGGACAGACAGGACACGAAACAAAGGACTACTGATTCTTGTGAAAACAAATGTGGTTATGGCTTTATCAAAAGGCATCTTCTGAGGCCAGGACAATATAGCACCATCCCTGAAGTGGCCTTCACAATCTGGGAAAGGTACAGTGCCCTTTTCTTCGAAGGCAGCTGAACAGGCAGTGGGCCGATGGCTTCTGATGTGCAATGGGGAGGTAGCTGAAACAGTTATTCTTGAAGAGTAATTAAGCTCACACCTCTCAACAGAAGAATGACATTTAATAGAGGGATGTGGAGAAGAACGGGATGCTGAAATGAAGCCACATACACACATAGCCAAAAAGAATGGACAGCTGAATTCAAAAAACATCAACAATTTCCAGAATTTAAAATCCTGAATCATGACATGACACTAGTGGAATTCAGGTATTTCTGGTATATAGACTGCTCTCACCCAATGTGAGGTTGAACTGTCGACCTTGTGTACATTCTACTTCACAAATGAGTCTGTCAGATACGCTAAGCCTATAGGCTGAAGATGATGCCCCAACACTGCGGAGAAACCTCAGATGATTGTCCAGGCAGCTGGCTGTTTCTGTCAACTCACAATTTTTTGGAAGTTGCTTGCATATACTTCCTGTTTTTATTTTTTTGTTAGCTAATATTATTTCCTTCTTGGGTCTCTGAGGGAGTTGAAGATTAGTTAGTTGACAATTAATTAGGATAGAAAGTGAATTAGATACAATAGAATAGATAATGGAATTATTATCTCTGAATTTGTCAAATACAAATGAACTAGACATTGTTTAGGTATTTATTATTTGTATATATTGTATATAGTTATTTTACTTGTGTATATAGTTTTTCTTATGTTAGTTATAAGCTTTTTCTTTTTTCCTTTTTATTAAAATAGAAAAGGGGAAATATGGTGATATTTTATTTGTATTAAAATGTTATTTGTATGTTAATAAATAAATTTGCCCAGGGGTCAGAGCTATTAGCAAGCCATAGGAAAGCAGGGCAGTGGTGGCGTACACTTGTAATCCCAGCACTTGGTAGGCAGAGCTGGGTAAGTCTCTGTGTGTTCAGGGATACAGCCATTATTGGACACACATGCCTTTAATCTCAATACCAAGCAAGGAAAACCTGGAGGCCTATACAGACAGGCCGTGAGGAGGCGGTCATGTGGTTGGGTTTACAACCAATGAGAAGGCAGAACAGGAACACTATATAAAGACATTAACACAGGGGTAGTGAGTTCGGAGAGGTAGGACCACTGCAGGAGGAAGGGTAAGGTTTTAGCTCTTAGCTCTGACCTCTTGGCTTTCTTCTTTGCATTGGTTCTATGTTTCTTATTTAATAAGAAGGTTGGTTATATCTACAATACCCCACAATAGACTGCTGGCAATGGTCGAGAGACAGCCTGAACTGACCTACACTGTGATGGGATGGCCAAACACCCTCATTGTCGTGCTAGAGACCCCATCCATCGACTGAGGAAACTGGATATAGAGATCCACAGCTAAGCCCCGGGTGGAGCTCCGGGAGTCTAATTAGCTAGAAAGAGGAGGGTTTATATGAGCGAGAATTGTTGAAGCCAAGGTTGGATAAAGCACAGGGACAAATAGCCAAACGAGTGGAAACACATAAACTATGAACCATGGTTGAGGGGTCCCCAACTGGATCAGGCCCTCTCAATGGGTGAGACAGTTGATTGGCTTGATCTGTTTGGGAGGCATCCAGGCAGTGGGACCAGGTCCTGTGCTCATTGCATGAGTTGGCTGTTTGGAACCTGGGGCTTATGCAGGGTCGCTTGGCTTGGCCTGGGAGAAGGGGATTGGATTTGCCTGTACTGAGTCTACAAGGTTGATCTCAGTCCTCGGGGGAGGCTTTCCCCTGAAGGACGTGGGAATGGGCGTGAGCTGGGGGGAAAGGTAGTGGGGCGGGAGGGGGGAGAACAAGGAAATCCGTGGCTGATATGTAGAACTGAATTGTAATGTAAAATAAAGGAAAAGAAAAGAAAAGAAATAAAAAAAAAGAACAGAGAGAGAGAACAAGGAATAAGAGACCATAATAAATGAAGACCGCATGAGAATAGGAAGAAGCAAAATCCCAGAAATTCTCAAAGATACCTCACAATAGACTACTGGCAATGGTCGAGAGACAGCCAGAACTGACCTACTCTGGTGATAGGATGGCCAAACACCCTAATTGTCATGCTAGAAACCTCATCCAATGACTGAGGTAACCAGATGCAGAGATCCATGGCCAGGCCCCAAGTGGAGCTCCAGGAGTCCAATTGGCGAGAAAGAGGAGGGTTTGTATGATCGAGAATTGTTGAGACCAAGGTTGGAAAAAGCACAGGGACAAATAGCCAAAAGAATGGAAACACATGAACTATGAACCAATAGCTGAGGAGCCCCCAACTGGATCAGGCCCTGTGGATAAGTGAGACAGTTGATTAGCTTGATCTGTTTGGGAGGCATCCAGGCAGTGGGACCAGGACCTGTCCTCAGTGCATGAGCTGGCTGTTTGGAACCTGGGGCATATACAGGAACACTTGGCTCAGCCTGGAAGGAGGGAACTGGGCCTGCCTGGACTGAATCTACCAGTTTGCACTCAATCCTCAGGGGAGTCTTTGCTGGAGGACATGGGAATGGGAGGCAGGCTGGAGGGAAGACAGGGAGGGGGGAGGGAGGGAGGAGAACAAGGGAATCCGTGGCTGATATGCAAAATTAAATTAAATTTAAAAATAATATTAAAAAATTATGTGGGGAAATAAAGCATTTTTGTTAGTACAGACAAAAGGGGTTTCCTTCAGGAAACAATAGCTGAAGTTGATCAGAAATGTAAACCAATTATGAATTTCAGTGCCTGCTCTGCAGTATTTCAAGACATGGTGATGCACATTATCATATCCTAAATAAGAGAAGGAATACCTTTGTCTGACTTCCCTCTAGATATTTTTCACTTTTTAAGATAATGCAGAATCCTGTAGAAATGTGGAACCATGTCTGTAAGATTTATTCTTACCTGTATCATTGGAAATCTCATTGTCTGCACAAGGAGTACAATCATAGCAGCAAACAGCCTTGCCCTCTAGGGAAACTTTCCTGAATCCAGGTCCACAGCTCTCACTGCACACAGAATGAGGAATCTGAGAAAAATGGGAGCAAAGTTAACAAATTCTCATGCTTTATTGAAAGTCTCAATAATATTTTTAATATCACATAATTAATTTGCAAGTTTTATTCCTATATAAGTAGAAAGAGAATTTGAACATCTGTGGTCAATACAAAATTGGTGTGAAGATTATCCCATTATTAGACAGTTTGCATCATAATGAGGTAGGGACAAGTTTGATGCAGGGAGGTCATAGAAGACATGACCTAGAAGGTCAAGTGGTCTTTCCAGATGGATCTTGTCTCTGTGCATGCAAACAAATTGTGAGCATCCCTGTGAGTGTTTTTAAAGAGAAGTTTAAAGGGTTCACTCTAAGAGTAAGCATCACCATTCTATAGGCTGTTGTCTCAGAATTGAGAATGAGAAAAGGTGATTTATGGTATTTACTTTTTTCTATTGACTGAGAATATGATGTCATCAGGAACTTCATGCTCCTAGAGCAATAAATTTCCAAAGATAAGGGCTGAAGGCTCATACTGTCATCCAAAAGAAACACTTGCTTAAGTTACATTAGGTATGTATGTATCTCCAGTAGCACAATAAGAGATAACAGACACACATGCACACTAATATTTCAATTCAAGGGGTTGATAAAAGAAGTGATAACTGTTTATCGTCTGTAATTTTAAGCATGGAATCAAGATGAACTACACAAATTTTAGATACAGTGAAGGAATTCTAATAGAGACATTGTGTATTGGTTTGAATGAAAAGTGGAAATTATAAACCCAGATATGTGACTATATATTTCCTCATTGGTGGTGCTATCTTGAGAGTTATTTCAACTTTGAGACTTATTGGCAGAATTATTTCAGTGGTTGGGGATTTTGAAAATGTATGGCCCTCACCTAATTCCAGTATTCACTCTCTGCTTCCAGTGTGGACTGAGACATTTTGTTTGAGGTTCCTGCCCATCTCTCCATGATTGCCAGACATTGGCATGCCTCCTGAGTATAGAGGAAACTCGAAACAACAGAACCATAAGTCAGATAAACTCTTTTTTCCAAAAGTCACTTCTGGTGATGGTGTTTGATCATAGCAAGAAAATATAACTTATTCAGTTTTCTTTTGTGAATGTAGAGATTTTCGACATCAGAATGTCCTGTGAGACATTATGAAGATTGCATATACTACTTCTCAGTTGTACTTAATTTGTATCAAATTAACAAAATTTAACCCATGCACCACTGAATGTTAGCAGACATTTAAAGCTTAAAAACGTCCTTTTTTTTAAGAATCAGGGGATTATGAAGCACTGTTTTCTAGTAGTTACTTTTTGTCTTTGTCTACTGGGAATTTTATAGTACTGGGATTTAATTTCAAAAGTAGAAGTTGTTATACTGGGGGATATATGTGTATTATTATAATAAGTTTAATGCATTGAGATAATATATAACCCACCTCCAAATATCTTTCTGGCCATTGTATCATCTTCTCAGATAAAGTCAACTGTTGACTCTGGGGAGCATTGGGCAAAAAATTTCCTACTTTCACTTTTAGTCCAAGACCCTTGGGAAAATTCCAAAAGTTGAGAATATCATACTTATCAGCATTTAACTTCTGTTTCCATTCTAGAGCCATGTTGGCTCCCATGTGGATATTCCTCAAGAAAGGATGAAGCTGAAAGTGATACAAGAAGATGTTTCAATGTAGGTCTGAGAGTTTTACCACTAATGGATTATAGAATAATTTTCAATGTTCATTATCTGTGGTGTAGGACACAATAATAATGTAGGTATCATTGAAGGTCAGCAAAGATGGCCTAAGTTAATGAGATACAATTCTCCATCCGAGGAACAGTCAGCCTCAAGAACATCTTCTACACAAACTTAGAAATGGATTCAGTGAGTATTGATTGAAGCAAATCTCAATTTCTTTAAAAGAAAGCTATACCCATTTACACACAGAGTTCATCCCAAAGTTCATTGAGTAAAATGTGGGTACTTATGACTAAAATTCTTAGGTTTCTGGTGTAATCATTACAATGAAAAAATTGTGCAGATATTTGTGACACTATTTTTATAATCATTAAAATCATTTCTTCCTTGCCACTAGCATCTTATTCCTCAGCAACATGAACAGAAAGATCTGCACTCACCTGAAGATACGATAACACATGAAGTATCTCCTGTGTATGGATACACACACACACACACACACACACACACACACACACACACACACACACAAACACATGCATATATGTATGTATATATACATATACTATATACCTAGTTTGGTGCCTCTGAAGACTCTCAAAATTTCACGTTATAGTTGCTCTAATACAACGGAAGGAATATTACCTGCCAGGGGACGAACACCATTCTTTCCCCATTTCCAAGTGGTTGCATTTGTACTTGCTGAAGACTCATCTCATGGAGACTGTGGGCCACAGTATAGACAGCCTTGTATGTATTGTAGCTGTCTTCATTCATTTCTATGTCAAACATATGTCTAGGTAGTAATTCCAAGGAAGCATTGGGTTGGCAGTTCTCCAAAAGATGACAATCAAGCTCTGAAAATGGGCACTTGAAGAACAAAAACCACAATTTAGGAAGGTAATTGTCTTCTGGGTATTTATAAGGATTAACTGTTTGGATAAAATTTTTAAATTTAGTCACCTGCTCATGGTGTTGTGAAAAAATGAGACTTCCATGGAATGAATCTAGCAAGAAAAAATCAGCGATATTAGTAACATCCCACTCAGAGGTCATGACCCAGACTTTACTTGTCAAAATCTGTTGCCCTAGATTGTTCACTAAACCTTGTAGTGAATCATTTTCACCATAAATGATGATAATATTGGCCAATGTTTCCTGGATGATGCCAAGACTTTTCCAGTATTTGTATGAAAATGAATTCCAGGTGCTTTGAATCATTTCAACAAAAGCTATGCAGACTTGATTTTTCTCCATTTTTTCTCTGATATCTGCTAAAAACTGAGTCCCTCTGTGATCATCTTGGATAAGAAGACCAACCCAGGTCCAGCCAAAATGAAGCATCAAAGAGACCATGGCAAGAGACAGACTTGTGCCTTGGGGGGCCATCTGGTAGAGAGAAGTAAACTGACCTCGGTCACTGAAGATAGGCTCAAAAGGACCAACAGTGAGCTGAAGAGAAAACAATTAGAAACAAGAGAAAGAACAATGGCATTACGAACAATCCTTGTTCTGCAGAAACAGGTGGAAATGGTTAGCACAATGATGGATTCACCCTGATTTTAAAGGCGAATTTCTGTCAGAGATGTTTTCAGTAAATGTCTGGCCTATTTTCTATTTTTATTAATCCTCCTTGTCTACTCCAACCACCCCTTTCTTTTCCCAGTTCCTTAAATAGAGGTCCATCTCCAATTGTCTGGACAATTGTCATTGATATCTAACTAATCCAAATTCACCTTTTTAACCTATGGACACACCTGAAATGTCAGCAAAAGAGATCTGCATTTTTATCCCATACAACTCCTCACCTGTGGAAATTTGTAGAGCTGAAGCAGTGTCCCAATATGGGCAGATTTTGCCCACGATGGTCCTGTTATTGCAGCAGTTGACTTTCTCTCCTTTACACATTTATAATTACAGTAAACATGGCGATTACTACTCAGGCCTGTGAGCCAAAAAAGAGCATGCATAAGAATGTTTTTCTCACTGTATGCGACATTATAGAAGTCAAATCCCAGAGAGATGTTTGGTAAAAGATGAGGGTTCCTGTTGATCTCCTCAATGGCAAATACCAAGGCCAGAACCAACTGGTGTATTTTAAAATTATACCTGCAGAGATTGAATAAAAACATACTTGAGGAAATTACAGACTACACAGAACTGCAGATTCCGACTACAAAGACTAATGGACAGATTCCAGAATTCCTGGGTGCAGCTGGGTATTTCAGTGTTTGTGGAAACTGCAATGCCTCTATACATAAGCACAAAGTATGAGAATTAAGCCGCTAATCTTGACTGAGACTAAATGAAAGACATTCAAGCCTTTAAAAAATGGTGATGCTCGCCTTTAATCCCAGTACTTGGGAGGCAGAGCCAGGCAGATCTCTGTGAGTTCGAGGCCAGCCTGGTCTACAAAGCAAGTTCCAGGAAAGGCACAAAGCTACACAGAGAAACTCTGTCTCAAAAATTTTTTTAAAAAAAGCTCTCTGGTTCATATTTCATGTGTTTCCGTTTGTTTGGCTCTTTGTCTCTGTGCTTTATCCGACCTTGGTCTCAACAATTCTCTCTCATATAAACTCTCCTCATTCTCGCTAATTGGACTCCCAGAGATCCACCTGGGGCCTAGTCATGATCTCTGCATCCAGATCCCTCAGTAGTTGGATGAGGTTTCTAGCAGGACAATTAGGGTGTTTGGCCATCCCATCACCAGAGTAGGTCAATTCGGACTGTCTCTCGACCATTGCCAGCAGTCTGTTGTGGGGGTATCTTTGTGGATTTCTGTGGGCCTCTCTAGCACTTTGTTTCTTCCTATTCTCATGTGGTCTTCATTTACCATGGTCTCCTATTCCTTGTTCTCCCTCTCTGTTGTTGATCCAGCTGGAATCTCCCATTCACCCAAGCTCTCTTTCCCTCGACCCTCGCCCTTCACTACCCCCACTCCTGTCCAGGCTGTTCATGTAGATCTCATTCCATTTCTCTGTCATTGGGCGATCCCTGTGTCTTTCTTGGGGTCCTGATTTCCAGGTAGCCTCCCTGGTGATGTGAGTAGCAGCCAATGGCTGAGGGGTCACCAACTGGATCAGGCCCTCTGAGTGGGTGAGACAGTTGATTGGCCTGATCTGTTTGGGAGGCATCCAGGCACTGGCACTGGGTCCTGTGCTCATTGCATGAGTCGGCTATTTGAAACCTGGGGCCTATGCAGGGTCGCTTGGCTCGGCCTGGGAGGAGGGGACTGGACCTGCCTGGACTGAGTCCACCAGGTTGATCTCAGTCTGTGGGGAAGGCTTTGCCCTGGAGGAGATTGGAATGGGAGGCGGGCTGGGGGGAAGGTGAGGGGGGTATGAGGGGGGAGATCAAGGGAATCTGTGCCTGTATGTAGAACCTAATTGTATTGCAAAATAAAAATTAAAAAAAATGTTATAATAGCATCTAATATTTTATGTACTAATTTCAAAAATAAAATAAAAACTACATAATAATAAGAATAATAATAAACAGTTGTAACGAAAAAAAAAAAAAAGCTCTCTGATTATGGCTCCAGCCCTAGAACTTCCAGATGCCTCAAAACCTTTTCATTGCCAAAGACAAAGGGGGCTTTACCCAAATGTTGGGACCATGGAAATTCCTTGTGATACATCAGTCCAAATGATTGGACCCTGTAGCCATAGGATGGCCTATCTGTCAAATATATGTGGAGAGTACTGCTAGCTTAATAAAAGAATACAATTGAGTTAAATGTGTTAAGAACTGATGCTCATAGTATTTAGAAAAATGAGGTCTTCTACTGAGGAAAAAAATCATCAACTGTTTAATGACTGTTTGACCCAGTACAAGACTCTACTCCTGGCCCCAACTTGAGTTCAGTTTGTCATCAATCCAGCTATCCCTCTTGCCTGATGATGACCTTCAGGTGCTCAGACAAGACTGTCACCAGATGAATGATGAAACCAGGAACGTGGGAGATGCAATACTTACTTTTAATAAAAATTATTTGTGCCTAAACCAGGAACCTCATCCCAGGAAGAGGAACTGATTGATCTAGCCCAGTATCTCCTATGGGGAAAAGGAAACTCCACTACTATATACATGGACCAACAGTTGATATGATTTTACAAGTGGGTATGTCAACTGTGTGATCTATAGAGAAAGATGGCTTCTCACTGCTGGAAAAGGACATTAAAAAATATTGGCCCTGATACGGACTAAGTGGCTACCCCTAGAAATTGATGTCCTCCATGGGCACACAGTTTAACTCACTCTCTGACAGATAACACTAAAACTTGGTAATGTTCTGATGACACATACCACAAACCAGTGCTACCTGAGACTGTAAGGTAAAGAAAAAATGGTCAGTACAAAACTATATGTAGTCAGGATATTTTCTATGTCATGGCCTGATGGTAGTTGGGACAAATCTCTCCTACTTGCATCCCCCAGGTAAACACACAAAGGCTTATAGTTAATCTGTGGCTTTACCTGACTCCCATTAAATGTTGCTCCTTGAGTGTCTCGCTGGTGTCTCTCCCTGCCTTCTTGCTGCCTCTCTCTTTGAATTTCCTGATGACTTTAAGCTGCTTTGCCATAAGACAAGTGGCTTTATTTATCAACCCATCAGAGCAACACATATTTGCATTGCAGAGAAAGATAGTCCTCCATCACCTATGTGTTGATGGCAAGTACCAAAGGAAAAGTTCATTCTCTCAGAAATAACTGGCTGGATTCTGGTAACAAACCTTCACCAGGCTATTCCCCTGGGTACCACAAAATTTTCTGAGTTGTTCAGACGAAGGTATGTTATAGCTATACTCGGCACACTAGCATGGCATATCTCAGGGATATACCAGGATTATGTTAAAGTAAATAGAAACAGAGAGTCCTTACCCAGTAAGGGATCCAAATGAAAGACCAACACCCTGTCAAATGTTGGAAAAACTGACTTCAACCAAGATCTGGCTTGCTGAGGAAGGGAAAAATACTTGCAACTTTCTTATAGATACCATTTTTGAGTGGTTAGAAGTGTTCCTCATATAGTAGCTAAAAAGCTCAGGAATAAATGGATGCTCCAATTTGGCTTCCTTCTAACAATAGGTTCCAACAATATGCTGATTTTCATAACCCAAACCCTCTTAATTAATAGCTAGGGCTTTAGACATAGAGCAGAATCTTCACTGTGTATCTAGACCTCAGAGTTGTCAGCTGGCAGAAAGAATGAACAGGACATCAATTGAAACTCCATCAAAATTCTCATTAGAGTCCAGAAAAAGATGGATCGTCTTCCTCCTTTACAGTGCCTCAGTTTACATTTTCCCATATTAGGAGGAATTAACTACCTATGAGATTATATTTGGAAGAATTCCCCACCTGCTTCCAAAGCTCAGAGACAAGCAGTTGACAAAACTCTTTAATCATTTCCTTATCAAGTCACTAAAGGCATTCCAGTTCTCCACACAGGCTATTCACTGAATTATCTGAGATACCCAGCCATCTTCTGAGTCCACCACCAATTTCACCTTGCTTAAGTAGAGTGATATCCTCTGTGACAAGTGAGTAACCAAATGGACACTGGAGCTAATCTCTTAAGGACCCTACAAGGTCATTCTCACCACTCCTCTTGTGGTGAATGTAGGTGCTGTTACATCACAGACCCACCACACCCAGATAAAGAGAGTGGAAGCCACAGATGCTATTCTCAAATGGAATGTCTCTGAACTATGGGCCCATTAATAATAAGGTTTCATTGGTCCCCAGGTTCTTGCACTCCCTACTCTTATACCTCTTACTGAATCTTGTGTTTTCCACTATGGGTACGAACACAGGGTCACAGTCCAAGCCTCACTGCTCTCAGAGCTGGACTGGAGATTGAGGATGACAGATACATGGAAGGTATTATCTGATGTGACTACAGACCAGCAGCCTTTATCTCATCTTGACCTTTACTTGCTGATGCCTACTTTATGTGTTTGGCTGTACTGGAGAAATGAAGGATGTGAGAGTTTATCTTTTAGATAGTAATACAAAGTTTACGATTCCATGCATTCCCTGTGGCTTTGTCACCTAGTTGCCAGCATCAAGGAGGCTTCCATTGTAAAACTGGAGAGTCCTAAAATGATTGATTTAAAAAGATTGTGGTCGCCGGGCGGTGGTGGCTCACGCCTTTAATCCCAGCACTCGGGAGGCAGAGCCAGGTGGATCTCTGTGAGTTCGAGGCCAGCCTGGGCTACCAAGTGAGTTCCAGGAAAGGCGCAAAGCTACACAGAGAAACCCTGTCTCGAAAAACCAAAAAAAAAAAAAAAAAAAAAAAAGATTGTGGTCTTTGGGAAATAAGAATAACCTAAGAAATCAGACTCTATTATGTAGGTCAGACCTTAGGGATTGAGTTATATCATTCCCATCCAAAATCAGCCAGAATTGCTGGTTATGCTTAGACCATGCCCTCATAGTACATAGGGATATGAATTAAACAGACTGTCAGCCCATTGACTGACATACTCACAGTGACTGTGGGTAGCCTTAATTAAATTAGGAGACTTACAAGGGACAAAGAAATCTAATATCCCAAATTTTTAACCTACATACTTCTCCTTATTTTGATAGCTGATATTCGGCCTAATGGGATGATGTAAAATATATATATATATATATATATATATATATATATATATATATATATATGCAATATTACTGGGGACTACTTGGTGGACATATATTAATGGTTTGACTCAATGGCTCTTCTAATTGTTTCCAAACTTAGAAGATATGTTGATCAGAACTTAGAGGCATTAAAAGTTCATGTTTCTGAATTAAAACTGATCAGGAACAATTAGAGAAGTTCTTGGCATGGTTGTGAAAATATTTGCTCCCCCTGGCAACCTACTCTGCTATCAGCACTGGGTAGGCATCTAACTCTTATTCTGATTGGATCATGAAATAAAATGGTCATGATTTGTCTCATTCCCTGAGAACAGTTGTGAATGTAGCAGTGCCCCAGGCCTTAGTAGGCCTCCAGAGCTTAGCACAACTGACTGGATGGTGGAAGTGCCATTCAGCTTGTAAAGCTCAGCAAATGGACAGCACCACCTGATGAAAATGAAAACAAAACACATAGTTTTCAGAAAGACTCTAAATGTATTAAACTTGCTTTTTGCTTCTGTAGGTCCAATTCTTGCTAACTGTTCTTGTTAACTGATGCATTTTAATACAGAACATGTTTTTTGTACTTAAAAGCTCATCCTGAGAAAGTCTCCATGCTACAGTGACTGGGGGTAGCCTTAATTAACATTAGGAGACTTACAAGGGACAAAGAAATCTAATATCCCAAATTTTTAATCTACATACTTTTCCTTATTTGGATAGCTGATATTCAGCATATATATATATATATAAAAATCATCCCATTATATATATAGAAATCATATATATAGAAATATATATATATATATAAATCATTCCATTATATATATGCATATGTATATGCAATATTACTTGGCCTCTGGGACTACTTGGTGGACATATACAAATGGATTGACTCAATGGCTATTCTAACTGTTTACAAATTAAGTAGATATGTTGATCAGAACTTACAGGCATTAAAGTTCCTGTTTCTGAATTAAAAAACAGATTTCCTTCTGCCCCGGACTTCCCTTCTGAAGCACAGGTGAGTGCCCTAGCTTGCCAGGACCCCATCCCTGGGCACCAGCCACACCGGGGAAGACCTGCCCAACTTGGCCCCAGGTTCTGGTCCCTGGGCAGGTTCCCTTCTAGCCCCACCGGGAAGCATCCCCTTCTCCAAGACCCCTGGCAGACCCTGCAGTCTCCACGCCCTGCCCCCACGCCCATCCACCTGAGCCCCAAGCCTCTTCCTGAGACTTAGAGGCTGGCCCCCAGCTCCCATCTTGCCCAGGACTTCCCTTCTGAAGCACAGGTGAGTGCCCTAGCTTGCCCCCGACCCCATCCCTGGGCACCAGCCACTCCGGGGAAGACCTGCCCAACTTGGCCCCAGGTTCTGCTCACCGGGCAGGTTCCCTTCCAGCCCCAACGGGAAGGATCCCCTTCTCCAAGACCCCTGGCAGACCCTGCAGTCTCCACGCCCTGCCCCCACGCCCATCTGCCTGAGCCCCAAGCCTCTTCCTGAGACTTAGAGGCCGGCCCCCAGCTCCCATCTTGCCTAGGACTTCCCTTCTGAAGCACAGGTGAGTGCCCTAGCTTGCCCCGGAACCCATCCCTGGGCACCAGCCACTCTGGGGAAGACCTGCCCAACTTGGCCCCAGGTTCTGGTCCCCGGGCAGGTTCCCTTCTAGCCCCACTGGGAAGGAACCCCTTCTCCAAGACCCCTGGCAGACCCTGCAGTCTCCACGCCCTGCCCCCACGCCCATCCACCTGAGCCCCAAGACTCTTCCTGAGACTTAGAGGCCAGCCCCCAGCTCCCATCTTGCCCAGGACTTCCCTTCTGAAGCACAGGTGAGTGCCCTAGCTTGCCCCGGACCCCATCCCTGGGCACCAGCCACTCTGGGGAAGACCTGCCCAACTTGGCCCCAGGTTCTGGTCCCCGGGCAGGTTCCCTTCTAGCCCCACCGGGAAGGATCCCCTTCTCCAAGACCCCTGGCAGACCCTGCAGTCTCCACGCCCTGCCCCCACGCCCATCCGCCTGAGCCCCAAGCCTCTTCTTGAGACTTAGAGGCTGGCCCCCAGCTCCCATCTTGCCCTGGATTTCCCATCTGGAGGAGAGAGAGGAGAGCACCCATCCTCCCCCGGACTTCCCTTCTGAACAAGAGCTCCCATCCTGCCCCGGACTTCCAATTTGGACAAGAGAGCTCCCATCTGGACAAGAGAGAGAGACTTCCTGAATCTGTCAGCTCTGTCTGAACCAAGTGTGCGGATAAGGCCAAGAACGAACCACAAGGAGATGGGCAGACGTCAAGGCAGAAACACATACAACAAAATGAATAGCAATACACCATCACCAGGCCCTAGCCCTCCTCCAACACCTAGACCTGAACATCAGAAATTGGAAGAAGCAAAAGAAAATAGCCTTATGAATGTCATCATGAAGAAGCTAGAGGCACGTGTAGAGGAAAAGACAAAAAAATGTGAAGAACGCTGTAAACAACAAGAGGAAAGGGCAAACAAATTAGAAGAAATCAAAAAAGTCCTGGAAGAGAACAATAAAATACTGAAAGAAAATCAATGAAACAAATGAAGGAAACAGTCCAAGACCTGAAAAGGGAAATAGAAAAAATGAAGAAGACACAAACAGAGGGAATGCTGGAAATAGAAAATCTGAGAAAATGATTGGGAACTTCAGATGCAAGTATAATCAACAGAATGCAAGAGATGGAAGAGAGGATCTCTAGCGTTGAAGATACAATAGAAGAAATAGATTCCTCAAAGAAAACACTAAAGTCAACAAAGTCATGAACCAAAATGTCCAAGAAATTTGGGACACCATGAAAAGACCAAACCTACGAATAATAGGGGTAGAAGAAGGAGAAGAATACCAACTCAAGGGCACAGAAAATATATTCAACAAGATCATAGAAGAAAACTTTCCCAACTTAAAGAAGGAAATGCCTATGAAGATACAAGAAGCCTATAGAACACCAAACAGACTAGACCCCCCAAAAAAGTCCCCTCTCCACATAATAATTAAACAATTAAATGTACAGAATAAAGAAAGAATATTAAGAGCAGCAAAGGAAAAAGGCCAAGTGACATATAAAGGCAAACCTATCAGAATAACACCCGATTTCTCAATGGAGACTTTGAAAGCCAGAAGGTCCTGGACAGATGTAATGCAGACATTAAGAGATCATGGATGTCAGCCTAGACTAATATACCCAGCAAAACTTTCAATCATCATAGATGGAGTGAACAAGACATTCCATGACAAAGCCAGATTTAAACAATATTTATCCACAAACCCAGCCCTACAGAAAGCACTAGAAGGAAAACTCCAACCTAAGGAAGTCAGATACAACCTCGAAAACACAGGCAATAGATAAAGCCACAGCAGTAGACCCCAACGAAGAAAAGTACACACACATCACCACCAAAAAATAACAGGAATGAACAATCACTGGACATTAATATCCCTCAATATCAATGGACTTAATTCACCTATAAAAAGACATAGGCTTACAGAATGGATACGAAAGCAGGACCCATCTTTCTGCTGCATACAAGAAACACATCTCAAATTCAAAGATAGACACTACCTAAAAATAAAAGGCTGGGAAAAGACTTTCCAATCAAATGGTCTTAAGAAACAAGCGGGTGTAGCCATCCTGATATCCAGCAAAATAGACTTCAAACTAAAATCAATCAAAAGAGATCAAGAAGGGCATTACATACTCATCACAGGAAAGATCCACCAAGATGAAGTCTCAATTCTGAACATTTATGCCCCAAACACAAGGGCACCCACATATGTAAAAGAAACATTATTAAAGCTTAAATCACATATAAAACCCCACACATTAATAGTGGGAGACCTCAACACCCCACTTTCACCACTGGACAGATCCCCCAAATCGAAACTTAACAGTGAAATAAAGGACTTAACTGATGTCATGACTCAAATGGACTTAATCGACATCTACAGAACATTCCATCCTAACAAAAAAGAATATACCTTCTTCTCAGCACCCCATGGAACCTTCTCTAAAATTGACCACATACTTGGTCACAAAACAAATCTAAACAGATACAAAACAATTGGAATAACCTCCTGTGTTCTATCAGACCACCATGGTCTAAAGTTGGATTTCAACAACAACAAAAACTACAGAAAACCTACAATCTCATGGAAACTGAACAATACCCACCTGAATCACCAATGGGTTAAGGAAGAAATAAAGAAAGAAATTAAAGACTTCCTAGAGATCAACGAAAGTGAAGACACCACATATCCAAACCTATGGGACACTATGAAAGCAGTACTAAGAGGGAAAATCATAGCACTAAACGCCAACATAAATAAGCTGGAGAAATCTCACACTAATGACTTAACAGCACACCTGAAAGTTCTAGAACAGGAAGAAGCAAAGTCTCCCAGGAAAAAATAGATGCCAGGAAATTATCAAAGTGAGAGCTGAAATCAATAAAATAGAAACAAAGAGAACAATACAAAAAATTAATGAAACAAAGAGTTGGTTCTTTGAGAAAATCAACAAGATAGACAAGCCCTTATCCAAACTAACCAAAAGACAGAGAGAGAGCATCCAAATCAACAAAATCAGAAATGAAAAAGGGGACATAACAACAGACATTGAGGAAATCCAGAGAATCATCAGGTCATACTTCAAAAACCTCTATTCCACAAAACTGGAAAACCTAAAAGAAATGGATAATTTTCTGGATAGGTACCACATACCTAAATTAAATCAAGACCAGATAAACTATTTAAATAGTCCAATAACCCCTAACAAAATAGAAACAGTCATTAAAAGTCTCCCAACCAAAAAAAGCCCAGGACCAGATGGTTTCAGTGCAGAATTCTACCAGATCTTCAAAGAAGAGTTAATACCAATACTCTCTAAATTGTTCCATACAATAGAAACAGAAGGAACATTACCAAACTCCTTCTATGAGGCTACAATTACCCTGATTCCCAAACCAAACAAGGATACAACAAAGAAAGAGAACTACAGACCGATCTCCCTCATGAACATTGATGCAAAAATACTCAATAAAATACTGGCAAACAGACTCCAAGAACACATCAAAACAATTATCCACCATGATCAAGTAGGATTCATTCCAGGGATGCAAGGATGGTTAAACATACGAAAGTCTGTCAATGTGATACACCATATAAACAAACGCAAAGAAAAAAACCACAGGATCATCTCACTAGATGCTGAAAAGGCATTTGACAAAATCCAACACCCCTTCATGATAAAGGTCTTGGAGCGATCAGGAATACAGGGAACATACCTAAACATAATAAAGGCAATTTACAGCAAGCCAACAGCCAACATCAAATTAAATGGAGAGAAACTCAAAGCAATTCCACTAAAATCAGGAACAAGGCAAGGCTGTCCGCTCTCCCCATACTTATTCAATATAGTACTTGAAGTTCTAGCCAGAGCAATAAGACAACATAAGGAGATTAAAGGAATACAAATTGGGAAGGAAGAAGTCAAGCTTTCCCTATTTGCAGATGACATGATAGTATACTTGAGCAACCCCAAAGATTCCACCAAGGAACTTATACAGCTTATAAACACCTTCAGCAACATAGCAGGATACAAGATCAACTCAAAAAAATCAGTAGCCCTCCTATATACAATGGACAAAAAAGCGGAGAAGGAAATCAGAGATACATCACCCTTTACTATAGCCACAAATGACATAAAAACCTTGGGGTAACACTAACCAAGCAAGTGAAGGACCTATATGACAAGAACTTTAAGTCCCTGAAAAAAGAAATTGAAGAAGATGTCAGAAAATGGAAAGATCTCCCATGCTCATGGATAGGCAGAACTAACATAGTAGAAATGGCAATCTTACCAAAAGCAATCTACAGATTCAATGCAATCCCCATCAAAATACCAACACAATTCTTCACAGGCCTGGACAGAATAATACTCAACTTCATATGGAAAAACAAAAAACCCAGGATAGCCAAAAGAATCCTGTACAATAAAACAACCTCTGGAGGCATCACGATCCCTGACTTCAAACTCTACTATAGAGCTACAGTAATAAAAACAGCTTGGTACTGGCATAAAAACCGACATGTGGACCAATGGAATCGAATTGAAGACCCTGACATTAATCCGCACACCTATGAACAAATAATTTTTGACAAAGAAGCCAAAAGTGCACAATGGAAAAAAGAAAGCATCTTCAACAAATGGTGCTGGCAAAACTGGATATCAACATGTAGAAGGCTGCAAATAGATCCATATCTATCACCGTGCACAAAACTTAAGTCGAAGTGGATCAAGGACCTCAACATAAATCCAGCTACTCTGAACCTGCTAGAAGAGAAAGTAGGAAGTAGTCTTGAATGCATTGGCATAGGATACCACTTTCTAAATAGAACACCAGTAGCACAGACACTGAGAGAAACAATCAATCAATGGGACCTCTTGAAACTGAGAAGCTTTTGTAGGGCAAAGGATATGGTCAACAAAGCAAAGCGACAGCCTACAGAATGGGAAAAGATCTTCACCAATCCCACATCTGACAGAGGACTGATATCCAGAATATATAAGGAACTCAAGAAATTAGACATCAAAATGCCCAACAGTCCAATTAAGAAATGGGCTATAGAACTAAACAGAGAATTCTCAACAGAGGAAACTCAAATGGCTGAAAGACATTTAAGGAATTGCTCAACATCCCTAATCATCAGGGAAATGCAAATCAAAACAACTCTGAGATACCACCTTACGCCTGTCAGAATGGCTAAGATCAAAAACACTGAAGACACGTTATGCTGGAGAGGATGTGGAGCTAGGGGAACTCTCCTCCACTGCTGGTGGGAATGCAAGCTTGTACAACCACTTTGGAAATCAATATGGCGCTTTCTTAGAAAATTGGGAATCCATCTCCCCCAAGATCCAGCTATACCACTCTTGGGCATATACCCAAGGAATGCTCAACCACACCACAAGAGCACTTGTTCAGCTATGTTCATATCAGCATTGTTTGTAATAGCCAGAACATGGAAACAACCTAGATGCCCTTCAACTGAAGAAAGGATAAACAAAATGTGGTACATATACACAATGGAATACCACTCAGCAGAGAAAAACAATGACATTATGAGGTTTGCAGACAAATGGATGGATCTAGAAAAAATCATCCTGAGTGAGGTATCCCAGACTCAGAAAGACAAACATGGTATGTACTCACTCATAACAGGATACTAGATGTGGAACAAGGATGACTGGACTGCTACTCACATCACCAGGCAGGCTACCTGGAAAACAGGACCCCAAGAAAGACACAGGGATCGCCCAATGACAGAGAAATGGAATGAGATCTACATGAACAGCCTGGACATGAGTGGGGGTAGTGAAGGGCAAGGGTCGAGGGAAAGAGAGCTTGGGTGAGTGGGAGATCCCAGCTGGATCAACAACAGAGAGGGAGAACAAGGAATAGGAGACCATGGTAAATGAAGACCACATGAGAATAGGAAGAAACAAAGTGCTAGAGAGGCCCACAGAAATCCACAAAGATACCCCCACAACAGACTGCTGGCAATGGTCGAGAGACAGTCCAAACTGACCTACTCTGGTGATGGGATGGCCAAACACCCTAATTGTCGTGCTAGAAACCTCATCCAACTACTGAGGGATCTGGATGCAGAGATCCATGACTAGGCCCCAGGTGGATCTCTGGGAGTCCAATTAACGAGAAGGAGGAGGGTTTATATGAGCGAGAATTGTTGAGACCAAGGTCGGATAAAGCACAGAGACAAATAGCCAAACAAATGGAAACACATGAAATATGAACCAATGGCTGAGGGGTCACCATCTGGATCAGGCCCTCTGAGTGCGTGAGACAGTTGATTGGCCTGATCTGTTTGGGAGGCATCCAGGCAGTGGCACCGGGTCCTGTGCTCACTGCATGAGTCGCCTGTTTGAAACCTGGGGCCTATGCAGGGTCCCTTGGCTCGGCCTGGGAGGAGGGGACTGGACCTACCTGGACTGAGTCCACCAGGTTGATCTCAGTCTGTGGGGAAGGCTTTGCCCTGGAGGAGATTGGAATGGGGGGCGGGCTGGGGGGAAGATGGGGGGGGGAGGGGGGAGAACAAGGGAATCTGTGGCTGATATGTAGAACTGAATTGTATTGCAAAATAAAAATTAAAAAAAAATATATAAAAAATAAAAAAATAAAAAATAATTATACAACATGAATTTTAGCCATTAAATAATCATTACATTATGTCTTTATTGTCTGGTGATATACATTTTACTGTCAAATATTTGAGAAACAAAATTTGTGGAAAAAATAATTAATATAACTCACTAACCAGAATTTCACATAAAAAATATTAGTGCTCTATGATACTTATTAGAATTTTGAATAGATTGTTTAAAAAAGGCTAACAAGTATAATAAATATGAATAGTGAAAAAGTTTATAGTCAGGATTAAATTATACTGTAAAATGACATTTTATTTCATTGTGTGTACAATGTATATTTTTTAATTATTATTATTTAACACAGCATTTAACCTTTTATTTCATTATACCCTGACACATAACAAAACTAAAAATAAGCCACTAAATATGTACAAAATTTGTATTTGAATGATATAATTAAATATCAAATGTTAAAGTGTTCCAGGCTTTCAAGAAAGCACATTTCATAATTATTTTATTGCTCATGAATTATTAGATAAGAATAAAATGTGAAGTAATTGTAGTTAATGTAAGTAGGTATTTAGTAGATGAGAACATTGTGGGCTCTCTGGGATACAACGATGAACACATTCTCAAGGGAAATCCATTTGTGAGCAGAGTTAGAAGTTAGTGAGATATTGAAGGATGGCTTCTAGAAATCCCCCATGGTCTACAGGAGAGCAGAGCTATGGCCTGGACTTTTAGTTCCCAAGGGCTTAAGTCTTTTGAAGTCAAAACAAATACACCTGGATCATCTGTTACATAAGTACAAGCTGTCAGAGGCAGGGTTCTATTTTAAGCATCTTGTAATCATAGTAGCAGTGTTGCTACATCCTACTCTGTTCTCTGTAAATAGTACTTTCTGAACTGCTGCTTGAGATTATAGAAGGCTGGAGTGTGTTTCTATATCTCTGAGGGTTTTTAGTACTCTATTTTTGTTTCAAGTACTTCTATTCAGTCATCATAAAATAAAGAAAAATTAAATGAAGCCTGATGAATATGAGTGTTACGAGTGTCCAGCAGAGCAGCCATAACTTTACACTCTGTTCTTCAGAGAAAAAAATCTGCCTTTATGAAATAGAGGCAACAATTTTTGAGATTTAACAGATAAAATCTAAAGAATATCATATCTTCTAGTGTTGTGTTTAAATAGCTGAGAATTAACTAAATAGGTGAAGATGAATGGGAACAGTTCTCTATGTATCGCTATGTATCCTTGTGGATGAATAGACACATACAACAAGTGATTTTGTATAAATAAAATATCTGTCCATAAAGCTTTGTAAATAAACAGAAGTATGATCAAATGGAAGACATACTGTAGGGCAATTCAACAGTAAAAAAAAAAAAAAAAAAAAACCAGATTTCTTTCCAGAAATAAATGTTCCTACAAAATTGGAGAGGATTAGAGTTCTCATGAAATATAGGAAAGTATGTATGGATTTGGGAGAAAACAGGTTTCTCTTTACTAATTGATGAGGAGCAATTAGAGAAGTTCTTGGCATGGTGATCTATCACCTGCATGTGAGACCTGAGGCATGACTGTGCAGGGATGCACACAAAAATTTTGGTAAAAATGCCTTATAAATTCTCTATTATGTGCAGTCCAATAGACTAAGTCATGTTGCCTCAAAAGAAAACTTACATTAATCTGGAAAGTGACATGTAATTTTATGTTTGTATATCACATCATCTGAATAGTTATAATAGTCCTAAAGTAAAATCTGTTTAAAAATTTAGACCACACAAAAACCAATGTAGTGAAGCAAAATTCCTGCCCACAGCTAGTACATTTTGTAATCTTGATAATTAAGATGACCATTTCTAGGCATGTCAAAATTCTATGCATAAAAAGAGACAAAGAACCTTAGAAAGCAGATGTATTCCCTCTTTGAAAACATATATGCACTCTCACAGTGTAATAAAGGATGTAATCAGAAGCCTTACAAATAATTTTAGCTTTGAGATACATACACTTCTTGTTCCCCAACTTGTATTAAAAAATTAGGAAAGGTATTTTACAATGGAAGATTTTGAGGGAGGAATGGAAAGGGAGAAAGTCACACATACTACTCTTTTGTAGTAACAAAAACATTTCCCTACCACAAACTTAATTTTATTTCTGACTTAGTAAGAAACAACCCTAAGTGGCCACAAACTTGTCATTGAGTCTTATGACCACATCCGTGAAAATGAGATTAAAAACTTGTTAGAAATGATGATAAGACATGTAAAAGAGAAAAATGATTCTGGTAGTAAAATCTTAGTAAATAATTAATTTAACTAAAAAACTTTGAAGACAGGCATAGCTGTGTGACAACAAGTAACTATTGCCAACTTCTAAATCTGACATCCTTAGTGCTAAATCAGTGGTATCTAGCATATGCAAACTTGTTACTCTACCATCATATCCCTCCATAGTAACAACTTTTAGTGGCATCACCTCTTTTTACACGAGTACATATAGACTTCTAGACTGTCCTGAAGAGCCAGGTAAACTTTTTTTTTTTAATTTTTATTTTGCAATACAATTCAGTTCTACATATCAGCCATGGATTCCCTTGTTCTTCCCCCTCCCGCCCCCCTTACCTTCCCCCTAGCCCGCCGCCCATTCCCATCTCCTCCAGGGCAAAGCCTTCCCCACAGACTGAGATCAACCTGGTAGACTCAGTCCAGGTAGATCCAGTCCCCTCCTCCCAGGCTGAGCCAAGCAACCCTGCATAGGCCCCAGGTTTCAAACAGCTGACTCATGCAATGAGCACAGGACCCGGTCCCACTGCCTGGATGCCTCCCAAAGAGATCAGGCCAATCAACTGTCTCACGCACTCAGAGGGCCTGACCAGTTGGTGACACCTCAGCCATTGGTTCATATTTCATGTGTTTCCATTCGTTTGGCTATTTGTCTCTGCGCTTTATCCAACCTTGGTCTCAACAATTCTCGCTCATATAAACCCTCCTCATTCTCGCTAATTGGACTCCCAGAGATCCACCCAGGGCCTAGTCATGGATCTCTGCATCCAGATCCCTCAGTAGTTGGATGAGGTTTCTAGCATGACAATGAGGGTGTTTGAGCCAGGTAAACTTTGATAAAAACCATCCTCCGACTAAAGACCTAATATGAGAAACATGTGGCTGCAAAGGCATGGCCAAGGAAGATCCAATATTTCAATTGTCATATTTGGAAACAAAAATCAATAAACAAACAAGCAACTTATTGTATCATCTTTGAGAATAGAAAATAAATGAAGAATAAAATAAAATAAAATAAGGAATTTTGGATTGGAAGAGGATATTTCATGATAAAAATAAGAAGCATAGGAGTTTGAATACACATATCACCTGGGTCATTTGTAACATGAAATCTGAAACAGCATAAATGAACAACAGCACTTACTGTATGTGAAAGTCGGTGTAAACGTTTGGCAGATAAGGATGTGGAACTTTGTTGCCTGTGTACATACTATGAACTGGGAGAAATACACCAATGGTTACATCTCCTTCATGGTGAAATTCTTCTTTGATTCTGAAATAACACTCAGAGGAGTTATAGGCATATGCATGACTGTGATTAAACAAGATCCTGATAATAATAACCAAAAGAAAACTTCCCACAAACACACATGTCTGCTCAGACATGAGTCTGATGGATCCAGCTCTCACAGTGTCCTGCAGGTTTATACTTAGCTCAAATGTTTGTGACCATATGTGCTTCTAACCTTGTTGATGGGTGAGTCTGCCACAGTAACCCAGAGAGCTGTCACACTCTGAGTACTTTCTTATACCTCTTCCACTGCCACTGAGAATTTTGGAACTCTTTCTTCCCTTAGGCTATGCATCTGAGGCCCTGTATTCAGGTGAAAAACAAGCTGGAAAATATGTTTATAGATTTTCTTCTGCACCCGTAGGCACCATGACTTCATCTAAAACAACAGGCAGTAAGAGCTCAGGGATGAACTCCTCTTTGGATAATTTGGTCACAAGAATGAAGCAAGAAACTTTTCATATGAAAACAACTGAGATTGGTATTAACAGTCTACATCAGAGGATGACATTCCAAGTACAGTGGGTAGAGAAAGGGCCAAAATCCCATGATGGACGAAACCCACCAAAATGATTGAGACATCATGATTTTCCAAACCAAACCAATCATTAGATTCTACCTTGCTTAGTTTCTGTGTCTCAGAGATTCTTTTCTTCTATGATACATCTGTATATGCATATTAATATAATGTCCACATCCAGTAAAATCCATTTATTTCTCACTTTGAGAAAATTAATGATCTTACTAAATTATTCAGTTCCAAATGCACCAACTAACTGAGACATGAAGTTTTCTGTTTAGATTCTGTGCTTTGAGCTAAAGCACGTTTGCTGTCCAAGAAATAATTGGGTAAATGTGTTGTTCTGATAAATACCTGTACCTAGTGCAGTGGATTTACCAGCTACTTACCCTGTTCTAAGAACATCAGGATGATAGGAAGTCCTTCTCTTTTCTCTATGAAGCATAATAATTTAATAGCCTCTAAATGTACTCTTCACCTAATAAACCAAATGAAGCTGTTATGAGCAGCGTTTTATTTCCTAGTTCACAGGATAAGTTAACACAGTGAAAGTCTTTTGTATTCTGTTGTATCAATGAGTGGATGCTCCAACATATTGATAAGTTCCCTAAAGAAAGGATGGAAGAGTGGAGTGAATAAAAACCCAGAGACAATTGTCTTAGGATTGATAAACATTATTATTTCTTTTTCAGTCATGTGCATTAGAATACAAACTGAAACATCTCAAATAGGTCAGGTGACAGTGAAATTAATAAATCTCTCCA
Organism: Peromyscus eremicus; assembly: GCF_949786415.1. Lineage (NCBI taxonomy): Eukaryota > Metazoa > Chordata > Mammalia > Rodentia > Cricetidae > Peromyscus > Peromyscus eremicus. The sequence continues at coordinate 189,189,219 of NC_081416.1, read as the reverse complement.
TCATTTGTGCTTCACATCAGGAACATAGAAAACAGGAGGAACTGAATTAACCAAACAGGATATCTAGATGCTGTGTGAATGTCTTCTAAGGGATTGCTATTTATGCACAACACTATTTGAATTTTGTCACTTAGATCCTATGATATGTTGTTTTTTGTTTTAGCATACTATATCTTATTTTATACTTTGTTGTTACCTCTTAGAAGCTCATTCTTTTTAATGAGAGACAGATATCAAGTGGATCTCGATATGATGGAAGAGTAGGAGGGACTGATATGAGTAGAGGGAAGGAGAATTGATCAGGATATATTGTATGAGAAAAGAATGTTTTTAATAAAAGGAAGAAAATTAAAAAGAAGAAAGCAAAATGCTTTCACCTTAATGGACTAGAGAATTATTCTTGTATGAATTTGCTTGTCCAGAGCATAATGCACATGTCAAAACTATCATTGAGTGCCTTATTGAGTATCTTACACACCATTATGGTATTCCAGACAGCATTGTTTCTTTGTGTGAATGTCTATGTTTGTATGTGTGTGTATGTGTTTGTTTTTTTTTCTTTTTAAATCCCAATCAGTTTTCCCTCTCTCCCTCTTCACAAGTCCTCCTCTCATCCCTATTTACCCAACAGACCCATCCATTTCTCCTTCCCTGTTTCTCTCCAGATACATTTGGGCCTCCCATGGATATCAGTCAGCCATGGTATATATAAATTTTCAGTAAGACTGGGCACTTCCTCCTCTATTAATGCTAGAAGAGACAATCAGAAGGAGGAACCAGGTAACAGAGTCAGACACAGCCCCTCATCTCATTGTTAGGATTCATACAAGAAGTCTAAGCTATACCACTGTAACATATATGCACAGGGTTTAGGTCAGTACCATGTTGGAGAGATAATTGGAATCTGGAGGCATTTCTTCAATGAGCTAGAAACCTAGAGAAATGGAAACTCCAAGGAACAGATGTGGGTGACCCTAGCCAAGTCTCTTAGCAATACAGGATATGGAGACTAAACCAGTCATCCCCAGTAACTAGACACATCTTTCACTGGAGGGATTAGGACACTAATAGAGCATTATTTCTTACAAAGGAACTCTCTTCACAGGAAGAGAATTACAACATTAGGCCCATATTCATGGAAATCACTAGTTTAATATGTCCTTCACCATCCTTTATCAACAAGCATGGTGTAATGGTAACATAGCTTTTCAAAGATAAGATACCATTTATGTGGTGTTTGCATAAAGGGCTGTGACAGTGCTTTCCAGAAGGTGACATATGCTTTGAATCAGGATGCAGTATATTGTATGCTGTCTTTCTTAGCCATAAGTTATGGGTCAAGGAATTCTACTGTGGAAATTGGAATGTTTCCACTCAATGTCACCTCTTATGACCCAGGGGAAAATGCTTACTGCTGCAGTGACTTTATGGTTTGCTCTCCTAGAAATGTGCTTTCAGGAGCTGGAGTACTACTACCTGGAGACACAATAAATATTTCTTCAAATTAGAACCTGATATTTCACCCTGGTCAACTTGAGCTTTCAATGCTCTGATGTCAACATGTTACTAAAAGATTAACAGAGCTAGGAGATGTGATTAGTCCCCACTAGTGAAGGAAAACTTGGTTGTTTTTCTGCAATGAAGGAGTAGAAGATTTTGTCTGATTTACAGAACATCCTTTTAGACTATGGTCTGTATTACTATGTCCTGTGATTAATGCCAGTGGGAAACTGAAACTAGAACTAATCCATGTAGAATGATACAGTGCCCATGATTTTCAGAATGAAGTTAGAGATCACACATTCAGGGAAATAGTCAAGACCTTCAAAGTTGCTTAGCTATTTTGTGGGGAAATAAATAATGAGAAATAGTAGTGTAAGTTCAGAAACACCAGCAAAGATTACATGAACAGCTGTGGAAATAAGGATTCTTTTGGTTAAGAACAACTTTTTGTGTATAAACAAGCATATATATCAGTATTTATGATTTAATTCAATATTTCTTATGGGTGAAGACAATGATTGATATATTCATGGTTACTAAAGTTATGGGGAAAAATACTAAGTATTCCTCAAGGGACATCACCATCTACTTTTAAATATATAATGAATTTGACATTGTATTTAAGATTGTTGTATCATATTATTTGGAACATGTGACCAGGTTATTGTTTTCATAAGGAATAAAACATGATAGAAAGAGATTTGACTGTGTGTCATGTTGATGTTGGATGGATTTTGATCGGTTAACCTCTGTTTAAAACTGTATTGACAATCAGCCTCTCTCCAGAATTCTTCACAGACTACAACACCAAATTTGGAGTGCTGAGACATCTAGTCTCTTGAATTGAACTACTGGATTTTCAGTCTCTCCAGTGTGAGATATCTATTTCCATTGCTGACCAGCCTGGAACACAACATGGAAACCTATCTCATAAATCCCATAAATATAGACATATGTGTACTCATTCTCTATTCTGTCTTACTTTAAAGAATCCAGACTAATACAGTGCATTTTCTGTACCCTCATCCTGAACTGTGTAAGTAGTGGATATTATAAGTTCTTATTAGTCTACTCACCAGACCTACTACTATTTATTCTTTCATACAATGGTCTAAAATCTCTCTAAAACAAAGAAATAAATAGTACTGTGTGTTTTTATAAGCTTCATACCCCATAAACTCTCATAAAGACAGAAGTAATTAAAGCAAATACTTAACAGTTATTTTCTGCTGGACATACCTTTCTTTCTTTGGATCCATGCACTGATGTATTTGCAAAATTCTGCTGCAATAATAAAATGCTTGCTGGGCAGTGGTTGTGCATGCCTTTAATCCCAGCACTCGAGAGGCAGAGGCAGGCAGATCTCTGTGAGTTCGAGGCCAGCCTGGTCTACAGAGTGAGATCCAGGAAAGGCACAAAGTTACACAGAGAAACCTTGTCTCGAAAAACAACAAAAAAAGTTAATAATGAAATGCTTGACTTGCAGATAGAAACATTACAGATGTGAGTTTACTTAATATGTTTATAGTCTGAGAACTCAAACATCATTGCAGTGTCAAAGAAGTACTTGTCACCAATATCTTTTGGTAGATGGAATGCAAATGAATAGAGAGAGAGACACACACAGAAGAAAACAGAGAGAGAGAGAGACAGAGAGATGAAAGAAGAAAAAGTAATATTGAGCATAGTGAAATTTTTTCATGTTATTTTAATTTTGTATATTTTTATAATGTAAAACAATTTTAAATTCAAATGTATTTCATTCATATTCTTCCCCTCTCTCACATCCTTCCAGATGCTCTCCTCCCTATCCTCGAAATTCAAGTTCAGTCTCAAATAAACAAACAGAAGCTCAGTAAAAGAAAACACTCAAACCCAAAAGAAAAAATAAAACAACACTAACAAAAAAACCCCACTACACTACAACCAAATAAAATCACACACTCAAAACTGTAGAGTTTATTATATATTGATCAACAGCTCCTGAACACGAGGCCTACCCTCAGTGGTTGATATACATACTGTCACTCTATAGGAGAAAACTCAATTTCCCTATCACAACAGGTTAAAAAAAGAGTTCATATTTAACGTTTGTGTTAGTGGAAAGGATTTTATTCGTTCATTTATTCATTCATTCCACCATCCATCCATTTACATAAAATAAAATATAATGAAATCAAGAAAAACTGTCACATCAAAGTTGGAGAAGACAAACTGAAAGAAGGTAAAGTGCCCCAGAGATGGCACAAGAATCAGAGACTCACTAGTTTTCAAATTTAGAAGTCTATTGAAAGCTTTTGGGTCCCTTGATAACCTTCACTCAGAGTTTCAGAAGAGATGCTGCCGGTGACTGATTAATCTAAGGGCTACCCTAATAAATCTATATTCATGAAACCCTTTAGTCCATACACTTTATTCTTTGGAGTCAGTTCTCTCTCTACACAGCTTCTTTTCTGCTCTCATAAATTGCTCCTTTCTTGCCTGATACTCTCTCCCTCTTTCTGCTGTTCCCTCTAAGTGCTATCTTAATTCCTCTTAGTTCTGCCCCACCTAGGTCTTTCTCATCTTGTTCTTATCCACCTAGTTCTTGGCATTTGGCTCTTCCTCATTTTCTATCTCATCCTTCTTGCTCTCCATCTAGTTCTCCAGTAAAATATTGTTCTCAAATCTCTGATGTTTACAGTTATATTCATTCAATAGCAATGCTCTGGCTAAGGCCAGGTCACCAGGCTTGAATTCCCTCAGGATCAAAAGGAGGGACAATAGGATCCACACAAACGAGTAGTAATTGCCAGCCACCATATACAACCCAAAAAGGAAGTGACCAATGGGTAATAGAATTAACTGAGGGCTAAATTCAGTTAATATCCGACCAAAAGGGATTGCATGTGTTCAACTTTATTCTTAGATGTAGCTAGTTAAAGCATTAGGAGTCTATCAGTGACAAATGAAAATTTAACTGCCATATTTCCCTTTGGCCCCTATCTGTCCAAGCTATCTTGGCTACTGTCATTTTCTGGCAGGGCAGGGGAGTGAACTCCTTGGCTGGGAAGTCTGAGTCAACTTGATGTACCTGTAAGTAGAAACCCTTTATTTCTGTGTCAATAGTTAAAGGTAGATCAAAAACTAGAGATAAGACTTTGGAAAGAGAGAGAGTTAGGCTTAATTAGCACATCGGCTAGGCCTTCTCGAACAGATAGTCTGGATGCTTAAGTCTGCTGATAAGATACTCTTTTCTGTCTGGGAATGGTCCTAGCCAGATGCTGCTAATGATGATAATTACAGAAAGGCCTGAAATTAGGGATCCTGACCGCATTAGTGCACAGAAGGTTATCTAAATATTCCTTTAGTAAAGGGGAAAATAAATGATGGAAAAGCTATAATAGCACATGGGAATTCATAGCAGGAAATGGCTAATAATCAAAACCAATATCCATCAAGACTCCTTGAGCCTTGGCCTCATCCTCTGGAAGAGTTCTTAACTCTTTTAGGTATTGCTTTGCCATAATCAGATAAATTTCTACAGCACATATTTTTTCAGGTTGCAGCAGGAATCAAATAAAAACACTAAACAAAGCTACAATGCAAGCAAGGGGACCTAGTGCAGTGCCCCGGCCAGCGGGGTATCAACGGGGGCGACCCACCTGTGGGAGAGAATGAGAGGGATGGGAGACACGAGAGAAGACAGCAAGACAGTGTGTTCTGATCAAGCTGCAAATTTTATTCTTCTCAGCAAGGCTTATATAGTATGGGAGGGGGAAGGAAGGATGGAAGGGGTGCATGATGTGCCGTACGTGAAGGTGAAGGGGGGACGTGCAGGTGAAGGGCTACATGAAAGTCTTGAGGCTGCTAGGTGGTAAGGTCACTGGTCAGGGCCCATTGTTCTGTTGCTATGCTACCTGACCTGCCTGACCTGTTCTTTATATTTGGAGGCATCTGGTTTAGGTTAGGGACTTGTTCTCTGGCCTAGCTAGTACTTTTCCATGGTCCATGTTTGGTCTCTGACAGTGCAGACCTGTGCAAGCCCTGTGTATACTTGTGTAGTAACTGTGAGTTCATATGAGTTTGATTATATATGTTTAGAGACTTAACTTTTTCTCATCATTATTCACTGGCTCTTACACTTTCTTCCCCCTCATACATGTGGTTACCTGAGCTCTGAGGGAAGGGATTTGATGGAGAAATCCCATTTAGGCCTGAGTGTTACATTGTCTCATTCTTTGCACAATATAAGGGGGTCATATATATTTGTTCCAGTCTGATGCAGGAGGAAGCTTCTCTCATAATAGCTGAATAAGGCCCTGATCTGAGTATAACAGAGTATCATTAAGTGCTATTTTATCACTACATATATACATACACACACACACACACACACACACACACACATACATATACACATTTACATTCTTTGTGTCTATAAATTTATCGATAGGTAAAATGTAAAATACATTATATAAGAAAACTTTAATTTCATGATTAATTTTATATTATCTAATTAATATTATATATTAAATAATAAAAGACAAAATACATAATATTTTTTTTCTTTTTTAGGCCAGTATTATTTGCTTTTACTGTAGATCCCTAGGCAATCTAATCTCAGGATCTTGTTCATCCAGTCAGTGTTGGGTGTGGATTGTGGAGTGGGCTTTAAGTTAAATCTCTTTAAAGCTGTGACTCCCGTAAGCATTGTGTCTTCATTACCCTAACATATCTTGCAGGCAATACACCATGTAGATAAAGGGTATGTGACTAACTTTCTGTTTATACATCTCTTTTGGAGGCAAGCAGAGTAATTTTCTGTACAAAAGACACCAAAAAGGTAGAGTGAATATTCTACATAGGCACCTATTTAACATCTCCATGCTCAATAAGTTGAATAGGTGTTGTGTTCAGCAATGAGGCCTTGTTATCAGTTATCAGTTTAAAGAGAATAAACTTGTCTTGGCAATAGCCTGGGTTGTTTGGGGATTCCCATGGAGTCTCTTGGAACAAGAACCCAGTTAGATATAACCCAATCCTATTCTAAAATCTTCATTTGGTAACAAGAGATTGCCACTCCCTTTATATGACAACTTCCTTTAGAACACTTACATATATATGTGAGTTTTACTATATGAAGTTTCCATACTCATACTAGCCCTCTAATATTCTTTAATTTTGGTTGTCTCTCCATGTGTTCTCTCCCAAAACTCCTCTCACTTCCCACTCCATACTTTATCTTCCATTCCAGCTAATCTTAAAAAAGTATATACTGTAGAGAAAAAGCATGTTCAATTTTATATTTGTTTATCTATGCCAGAAAAGTATAATATATATTTCTTAAAGACTATGTATGTTCATAATTAATAATTTATCTTTATCAAATGATACTTAAGTTTTCATTCATATTAGTAACACAAGAATGATGAATATTGGTAAATCTGAAAGTTGGCATGCATTTCCATTTGAAATATAAATATTTCATAAATCAAAGAAAAAAACATCACACTCTAAAGTATTTCATAAATACCTGAAGCAAATATTTATGCTTTTAATTCAGAAAGTTATTATTAAGTGTATATATATATGTACATATATATAACACAAATCATCAAGGATATATTTCTATGATACATGATTTTTTATGATGCTATTAAGGTAAGAAATGACTTGCTATAATCCACAGACATACCAAGTCAATCACATATTCAGTAATTGTAAGAGTAAATACTCTGTTTCATATCTATTGAAGGTGACATTTTGAGATTTGGGGGAAGAATATTAGCCAGCAGATATAAATATAATTACCATAAGGTGTACCAAACCTGCTCTGTCAGTTGAAGATCCTTCTGATGATTTTGAAGAGCTAAGTTTGATCCCAGCACACAAATCATGGTAGAAGAGAATCTGCTTTTATTGTTATACACTGACCTGGACTTGAGAGAAAGTACATAAATATGTGGAGAAAAATCAAACAAAAATAATGAATGTGACAAGTTTGAAAATACTTTACAATGTATATGACCACAATCCAAGCCACTGTTTGCTAAAAATTAATTACCTTAATTAAGAACCTTATATTTATTCATGTTATATATCTAACAGGTACTTATATGTACCCTCTAAAGAATTGTAACAGCATGAAAATAAGTCCAATTAGAAACATAAACTGTACAAAAGTTAGCACAATGGCACCTGGCACTAGTCCACAGCTTAGGGCATTTTGTAGTCATGATAATGATGAATATTCTTATGGATATAAAAAATTCAAAAAAGCAATTGGAGAGAAACAGGAAAAAGAAAGACACACACAAAGAGAGATAGTCAGGTATATATATATATATGTAAGAGCACAAGGAGAAACTTGTGCACCACACAAACAAGCAGTATCACTTAAAAATACACGTGCCAACTGAAGACAGTTGGATTTCTGTTTATCTCAATCAACATACCACACCACCTAGATACACATCTATTTTTATTTTTGGCACTGTTTAAAACAGAAACAATGTCTCATATGCCTATTGAGATGTTACTGAATAAAGAAATTTCATCTTATGTACATGTTTGGATATACAGACTTAACATGATGAAGATTTATTCACTTGTAAGGAAGTAAAAGTTCATAATAACTGCAGGAAAAAAATAGATAGAACTGGCGCCCAGAATTAAGCCAATTGTGTCATAATCTGAAAGTCAAACACCATACATTTTTCACATTCATTATCTATCATATATCTGAAAGTCAAACACCATACATTTTTCACATTCATTATCTATCATATATATTGTGATGATACAGGATTAGATCCTCCATAATTTGACAGTAAGACCCCATTGCTGAAGGCACCACATCCTGAATCACAGATATAGAGAAACCAAGTTTTTACCAATCTGAAAGCTGCATCTCTTCTGGTTTGATTTCATTGTGCTGGGAATCTATGAATCATTTCATAGAAGAAATACAGTCATCACATTTACCCAACTGTGAACCATGATAGGTACAGTAACAACAGGCCTGTGTGGGGGTAAATGGACAGAAAGTTATGTTTGTAACCAACCATTTTCTGATTGGATCTAAGGTCCATACCAGGCTATGGAACACATGACTGGAAATATAAACATGACTAAATTTCTGTGGCTAGATAGTTCATAGATGCTAGGAGGGAAACAAATACTTTTATTCTGCCAAATGGACCCAATATTTAAACAAGGCCTAGTTAATTACTGCTATACCACGGATTACTGCATCTTTAAGTCCTCACCAGAGAATGTCCTTTTTGAAGTAGATGGCAATACAAACAGAATGTTGCAGACAATAAGGAGACATTGAAACTCACAGCCATAGATGGGAAACACAATATATTCATCCCCACTAAACATAGAGATCTTTGGTGAAGGTCTGTAGAAAGATTGTAAAAGCCAGAGAGTGTGGATAGCCTGAGTTACGCATTGTTTTCCAAACATCACAGCGCAAGTGAACATATGAAGTTACAGTGATTGTGACAGTATTCACAAGACTTGTGAATGCTTAAGTGAGAAAAAAATCTAGCATGGCACTGGGAGGTAGGCACAAAATCCCAAATCATTTTATTTTTATTTTAACCCTTTCTTTTTATAGAAAATAGATTCATTTCTCATACAATATATCCTGATTATAATTTTCCCTCCCTCTAAATCATGCTTGTTCCTTCTGACCCCTCCTCCTCTTTGAATCCACTCCCTTTCTGTCTCTCATTAGAAAAGAACAGGCTAGTAGGAGAAAACAACACAACATGAAAACCTAAAATATAGTAAGATGAAGCAAAAATATCATATCCAAGTTCAACATAGAGATACCTTGTTTCAACTTGATTTTCATGGAGTTGTTATGATTTTCTCTCTATTTAACTTCATGTTCATGATGGGCTGGCTGTAAACTGCTTTTATCATGCTTAGGTATGTCTCTTGTATCTCTAATGTCTCCAGTACTTCTATCATAAAGTGGTTTTGAATTTTGTCAAAGGACTTTTCTGCATTCAATGATATGATCCTGTGTTTTTTTCTTTTAGTTCATTTATATGGTGGATTATACTTACAGATTTTCATCTGTTGAAGCCTCCCTGCATCTCTAGGGTGAAACATAGATGATCATGGTGAATGATCATTTTGATGTGTACTTGTATCCATTTGCTTTTAATATACAGAAAAATTTTGCATCCATATTCATGAGGGATATTGGTTTGTAATTTTATTTATTTGTTGGGTCCTTATTTAGTTTGGACAATGAGTTGGACAATGTTCCTTTCTTTACATTTTGTGAAATATTTTGAAGATTATTTATGATAGGTCTTCTTTGAAACTAACAAAATTCTGTGCTAAAACCATCTGGTCTTGAGGGGTTTTTTTTTTTTTGTTTTGTTTTTGTTTGATTGTTTTGTTTTGGTTGGGAGAGCTCAAATGACTGCTTCTATTGCAAAAAGAGATATAGACTTTTAAAATTGTTTAACTGAGCTTGGCTTAACTTTGGTAAGTGACATATATTGAGAAAATCATCCATATCTTCTACATGTCCAAGTTAAATGGAGTCAATGTATTGACAATATATCCTTATGATTCTCTGGATTTCCCTGGTGTCTGTTATTATGTCCTCCTTTTCATTTTCAGTTTTGCTGTTTTGGGATTTTTTTCTCATCAATTTTAATTAATTTGTAAAAGAGTCTTTCAATCTTATTGGCTTTCTCAAGGAACCAACTCTTGTTTCATTGATTCTGAGATTTATATTTGTTTTTGTTTCTATTTTATAGATTTAAGTCCTGAGTTCAGTTATTTCCTGATGTATAATTTTGGGTGTGATTTCTTCCTTTTTTCTACAGATTCCATGAGTGTTGCTATGTTAGTAGTATGAGATATCTCTACTTTTTTCATGTAGACATTCAGTGCTATGAACTCTCCTCTCAGAACTGCCTTCACTGTTTCCCATATCCATTTTGGTATGCTTTGTATTCATTTTCATTCAATTTTAGAAAGTCTTTAATTTCTGCCTTAACTCAGTTTTCATTCAATAATGAGTCTCTCATTTTCTGTAGTTTATAAACTTTCTCCTGTTTCTGTTCTTGTTGATTCCAGATATAACCATGGTGCTCAGGTAGAATGCAGGGCACTAATTCCATTCCTCTTGTATCTGTAGAGACTTGCTTTGTATCTGAGTACATGGTCAATTTTGGAAAATTTAGATCAGCTGCTGTGAAGAAGATATAATTTGTGCATGTTTGAGTGAAATATTCAGTATATTGTGCATCTGCTGTTGTCCAGAGGAAATAGAAGGCCTGGACAACAGGTGCCTCAGAGACTTTCCTTATGTGGGAAAGAGATTCATTGTAGCAATTGTGCACTTTTATAGAGGCAATGGATGGCTAAAGACCCTCTTCAGTAAAATATAACTGTAATTCAGAGATATGTGCTAGACTGGTCAGGAAACTGAATTGGAGGTACTGAAGAGACCCTCCAAACTGATGAGGAAGGGTGGGATAAAGGTTTTGCTGATGATATTTGGTACTTAGGGACAAGTGCAGTTCAAAGGTATCTTCGCAAATTGGTGACAGCAATGCATTGAATTTTAGGAGAGGGGAACATGTAGGTTCATAATTATGGAGTTACTCCTACCACACCCACCACAAGAACATTTTCTTGTCTCTTGAATGTGCAGGTGTTAGCTTGTGTTAATGCACCCTCTTTTTAAGGTAAGTTATGAGAATTGTAACTTAACCAATAGTGTGTTCATTGTTAATGATCATACTAGAATTATGGTGCTAACTCGAGAATGTTTGTAACCTCTTCTGTTCACAATAAAAGTTCTGCTGGATGGGAAATGGTTAGAGTTCATCTAAGAGGAATTTGGCATGGTGCTAATGTGTCCTTAGATTTGATGAGGTTAAAAAAATAAAGTTTTATTTTGATGCAGCTAAAACTGCTGAAGACATCCTGAACCAATATAAATGACTATTCCATCTCGGTCATCCTTTACCCACTTACTATGAGGTATTGCAGCCATAGGAGCATGTGCATTGCTAGGCATAATTTGCTTGCCTATTATTAAGTTACTTGTGAACTTTTAGTGGAAAGTTGGTTCAGAACTACATGGAATTAAGCTATGCACCCTCCCTTGAAATTTTGCAGAGGCTGGCAGTCAAAAAGAATTAAGTCCTTTTCACCACTTTTCAACCCAAGACAGGGCATGAATTGTGGAATTATTGTGCCAAGGATGGGTAAGACTGACTGGCTGAAAAAGGCAATCTAAGACAGGCAACGTCATGTGAGGAGTTGGGGGACCTCTAGAAAATAAAAAATGGGGGAATTGTGCGAGTCTACAGTGACTCAAGCTTGTGGTTTTCTTTCCATCTTGTCTTAAGACCAGAGAGTTCCAGTTTGTTTTTCCTCCTCAAGGCTGAATAGCAGGATGCTTGGCCAAAGGCATGGTTATTAGATGTCTTGCTCCTCAAGTCCAAATTAGAGGACCAAAGTGTGGTTAGTAGATGTTTTGAGAACTAAGGAGGTGTTGACACTGGTTTGTTCCTTGAACCATGGTTAAAAGATCTTTTACCCCTATTGCTTTGGGTATAAAATGGCTATGAGAAATAAATTAGGGGCCCTACAGTGTTCACTGAGAGTCCTTCTTATTCTATCTTCTGTCTCTTGTCTTTTCTTTCTTAATCCTCTTTCCCCTGTTCTGGTTCTGTTGGACAGGTCAGCTGGTCCCGACACTGGGCTCCACATAGCTGCACACTTGCTGTCCTCACATGAGAGATGATAATTGCAGGACTGAGGTGGGTGGATGATATGAAATCACACAGCCATATCTCAGGAATTGGCTGATTCCATATAGCACAAGTCCTGGACAGAAAGACTATGCAAGTGAGATCAATAACTCAGAAAAAAACATAGTGTATGTGCTTCATATTGCAGTGTGTAAGTAGCCTTTGTAAGGAAAATTATGTGTCAAGAATATGAGTAACTGACTCTATCAAAAGGGTAGTGGAGATAGAACCTGAGTGTATGTCAAAATTATCAAGGAAGGGGAGACACCCCTGAGGAAGAGGATCAGTCAGAAAAGAGACATGGGGTTCTAGACACTTTACATTGCCGAATTCTACAAATATTTAATACATTCTATAGTGACAAACTCATGTGGTAAAGAAAACAGTGGTTTAAGTTGGTCTCCCAATCTCCTTAAATGATTTAATCTGTCAGTTATGAAGAGTGTGAACGAGAAGAACAAAGAAGGATGAATATGTTCATAATCTATATTGTTTAATGATAAAGTACATATTTTGTTGCCCTTAGCCCTCATTTGCAGAGTGGAGATAGATGTATGACTGAAGGTTAATGCAGTGATTAGCATAAAAAATTAACATATCCCAATCTTTCCATTATGGCCTTGCTGTATGCAGTATTTGCTAATTAAATGTTTTATGTTATAAAAAAGAAAAGTGTAACAAAACAAATACAAATGGACACACAATCTATTTAACTAGCATTATAGGAATTATGAAATATATTCTTATTGGCATTGGTAGTGTGCATGATGGCTTTCTACTTGGAATAAGAACTAGCACTAATTTTTAGATTAATGAATTATTTCCCATATGACTGACTGTCCATGTGTTAATGAAAAGATGTTTTATATCAGTTTAAGTAAAACAAAACAAATGGAGACAATGTTTGAATCTCTTCAACAAATGTGCATGGTATAGGGTCTCTTAGGTCATTTTCTCTGTAAATGTATGTATGGAGAGTTAAGGAAATACTGTCTATCTGATGTCAGCTGTTAGAGGTGTGTCCTTCAGTCAGTTTTCAAAATAATGAAATCGCATGGAAATTAAAGGATTGTGGTGTAAAAATTTGAAAGTGATATGTCTGGATATATAGAAAAGGGTAGTGGAAGACTTTTTTGTCATCCTGAAATTCATCTGTAAACTTGAAATAATCCTAAGTAATCATCTAATAAAATCTACATTTGAACTATTCCCAGTTTAGACAACTAATTTTCATTTTTTCACACAAAATTGTTGCATGTACATCTTGTACATTAGAATTTTCTCCACTCTTACATTAATAGCCAATAATTTTATATTTTGCTGGTATTCATCAGGATTTAGGTGTGTGATCTGAGACTGATGAGAGATTATTTCTATAACATACAATATTTAAATGTATTTGTGTTTTTTTCCAAAATAAATAACATGGTTTTTAACAGTTCTGTGACATATTACACTTATATTCCTCACATGAATCCAGGAGAGTTATAGAGGCATTAACTCAAAGTTGGGAAAGATTCACTGTGGGGCAAGTTACTTTCACATTATAGTGTCTGGAAATATTCACTCATAATTTATATTGACCTGAATAGAACTTTACATTCATGTGAACACATGATGCAAAAAAGAGGTCAAAGCAGCAGCATTGTAGGGTGAGCAGCTATGTGTAAGCACAAAGGAAACACTGCACTGCTGTGTTTGAAGAAGCCACCTGAGCACCAGTCAGGGAACTGCACTGTATCTTTCCATGTTTTCTCTATTGCCATTCAGCCAGGTTCAAGTTCTTGTTGTACCTATAATCAGAGCATGAGTTTACAAAGCCATAACTCCTCTCTGCTAAAGTCATTTTCTCTGTGCTTGGTAAAGTCACTTTTATGCTCTACTCACAGTTGGAATAGTGCAGGAGTTATCAAGTCTCCTGTCTCTGAGGCAGCTCTGTGTGAAGGGTACATGCTTTAAAACCCACATAAACATCTTCAAACCTTCCCAATTTTACAAATAATCATTGTTTCTAGTGGAGATTTTGTGGATATAGAATGTGGAATTTTGTTGGGACAGAAATTCAGCCCATGTCTCATGTTCCCCTGCATGATTCTCAGGTTCAGAAATCAGGAAATGACAGGATGACAGGTATGAATATGGCTCTAGGAGTGATCATGGACTACATTTGGACTTCTGAGCAACTCTTCTGCCTTCTACAATTACTACTGCTTTACTTCACAAGGTACAAGCTGAACTCCACAGACTGGATTCTGAACTATTTGATTGTAGCCAATTTCTTAACTCTTCTGTGTATAGGAGTGCCCTAGACCATGGCAGATTTTGGGCTGAAAGATTTTTTCATTTTGGATACAAGCTCCTCTTATACCATCACAACATGGGCAGGGATGCATGTCTTTACAGCAGCAGTTTTGGGAGTTTCTTCCAGGGCCAGACCATCAGCCATGGCAACTCCAGGTGGGCAGAGATTCAAGACAAAACATTCAAACACAGTGACTTTTTCCTAGGCTTTTGTTGCATTCGGGAAGTCCTCATTAATATTTCTAATCTCCTCTACATGACCTGAAAATTGGGAGATAGAAACATGACAAGTAGACAAGACTTTGGCTACTGCTCTGTTTGTTTTGACAAAACTGGCCAAATCCTGCATGCTGTGTTCCTGCCTCTCCCTGATGCTGTGTGTGTGTTCCTCATGGTCTGGGCCAGCATATCAACTGTTCTTAATTTGTACAGGCACATGTAGAGAATGCAATACATGCTCAGAACCAAAACTTCCCCAATATCTTCAACTGACTCCAGGGCTATCAAAACTATCCTTCTTCAGGTGAGTACCTTTGTCTTCTTTTATATAATCACCTGCCTCTTTCAACTGTTTCTGGTGTTCTTAAATAATCTTGCCTGGTTCCTGGCAAACACAATTGTAGTCATCTCTCGGTGTTTCCCAGCTGAGTCACTTTCTGATCATGAGCCACAATTCCATAGCATCCAGCCACTATGTTGCCTGGATGAGAAATTTATAAGAACCTGATATGATTAAAAACATGAACTGAAGCACTATACATGGTTTTTATTAATCCCTTATGCCTTGGGAAGGGTATGCACATTGTAGACAAAAGACACAAGAACACTGCTATGCATTTATAAACTTCTGTATTGTAATATGTGTACGTGCTTTTATGCATCTGTATTTAAGTCAGTGCATAAAAATACTCAGTCAGATTGTGTTTACCCTACTTCATGCAATGTATTTGTCAAGTTATTGGTGACATATTGTAATCTACAAAGGCTTAATAAAAAATATAAATGTAAAATTTAGATTTCTGAAAAAAAAGTTACTGTGACCATGATAACTGACTAACAAGATCAACTATGTTCATATTTTCTTGTTATGTTTGGTGATTAGCTTGTTAAATAAAACTTACTTCTCCTTGCTCTGATTTTATTCTTTCATCATTATCTGTATTTCTTGAGAGCCCCATCCAATTGAATGCTATCAAACAGTATTTGATAGGAGCATATGGAAATTGTCATGTTTTATATAGCAATGGAATCAGATAGAAAACTTATGATCTAATATCTGTTTTCTACACTTCTTCAAATTCCATCTATTGATTTTTATTGTTAATGCCTTTTGATAATTCCACATTCTGTGTTTAAAACCTTATTCTGAAAGTCCAATTGTGTACTGCATTCTCTGTCCCACTTTCTCTTAGGAGTCATGACATAATTATGTTTCATTTCTAACACCTTGGTCCTAAACACTGATTTGTATCTGGAAAATGTTTTTTTATAAACAAGTCAGATATTCTTTGTTCAATGAATTTCCCAAACTAAACCAAAGTCTGCCTGCAGATTATACATGTAAGAATAATATATTCAATCTCAAATGTGCTGCCTGATGCTTCTCATGTAACTAAACAATGAGTGGTGACATATAACTTTTCCCAGCACAGACCAATGTAACTGATTATATTTAAAGTTGTAGAATACATCTGTATGAATTCTGTTGTACCAGATATATAAATTTGAAGTACTTTTAATTTTCCTGATTGCTCATATGTTGCTTATGGGATTTAACAGTGACAGTTTCAATAAATTTATACATTGTTATGCTGATTCACAAATCCAGTTTTGTGCACATGAATTCAAGTTTTCCCTCAAGGGATATAGTGGGTCTGTTTGCAAACATCAGGGCCTATAGAGTAAGATGCACTTGAGGAAAGAAGCAAATCCAGTTCAATACAACTCATTATCCATTGTTGACTCAAATTTCTAGAGTCTGGGCAGTTTATTTTAGGCATGTTTAAGCACAGCACAAATTTGGGGAAAGGTTTTCATATGATAATTAATTTATTACCATGTGTACAACAAGGTTTAAGACATGTTAACATTGAAACATTTTAGAAAGTACATATGCTCTCTTCCACAAAGGTGGGTTCTATTAACTGACAAATAACCCTAAGCATAAGGTCTAAAGAGAGGAATTGAAATAGGCATAAAAGTCTGTGGGAGTCAGGTGTGTCCTGGAAATAGAGACAACACCTAGGCTATTGCAAAGTGCATGGGATAGCTCCTACAAGGACAGATTCTATTGACTGAGAAACAATGCTTGAAAGCCTAGGAACTAAGTGTCTTGGATAAGCAAAATACTCTGGGGAATTCAGGTGTGGCCTGGCCCCACAGATAACACAGGTCTGCATACTATTAATTACATCCAGTCACAACATTCTTGGTAGAAAAGAAGTTACATATATCCCTTTCTTTAAAGAGTCAACCATGCCTGTTTAACATTCCTGGAATCCCAAGAGTGTATCTGTGAGCACAAGGAGCTCATGCCCTCTACAGTATAATAACATAGAATTTTGGCCCCCTCTTATAAAAGCAAACACTTCAGTAGTGGACATTCTTGTTGAAATTGTACATGGAATAAGGGGGTCTGGGAGGTGGCTCAGTGGATAAAGTACCTACTACCTAAACATAAGGATTAGTGATTAGAGCCTTAGCATCTGTGAAATCCCAAGAGTGATGGTGGAGGTCTACAATCCTACTACTGGAGGCAAGAGGCAAGATGATTTTTTGAAATCACTGCCTAGCCTGTGAACAACACAGACTGATTATGCATGCTGGGATTTTTGAAACACTTTGCCTCATAGAAGAATATAGAGAGTTAGAAAACCAGAAAGCTAACATCACATACCTGTTCAAAATAGCAACACACAAAAAATGTACATTTGCTCTTGCATGTATAAAATCAGACATACAGAGCAGCATACAAAATATTAGAAGTAAAGACTGTGTGGTCAGAATCAGCTGGGCTATGATTTCTCCTAGAGATTAAGTTGACTGTGGTAACTATTGAGTATCATGATCCTGGAGTGATGGAAACTTCTGGAAGAAAGTTTAAATTGTGAGGTATTGCTGTCTTTGTTCTGTTTGCACCCCTTTACACATTAATGTACAAACATCTACTGAGTTAATCTCATGACTTGAGGCTGGTTACTGTTACAGGAATAGCCTGTGATTATCTACAGAAATCATGCTCAAATATGAGAAATCTGCATGTACATGTTGAAGCTCTATCATCCATCTACTTCCTTTACTCTTAGAGGTGGTGAAAAAAGATAGAGCGCCAATATGTCACATGACCCCTCACTACTACAGAACCTGCAGACCACTTGTTTCTTTTCTTGTTTTTGCCCTCTCTTTTCCTATTCCATTTAACATTGTTGGAAGATAAGCATTTAAGATGCTACATCTTCTAAATAACTTGCTTATACAAAGTCACAGAAAATAACATTTTGTCAGCCCGTGGTGTCACATAGCTTCACAGAACACAACAAGACCACGATTTCCAATGTAGGATGGTCCTTAACTGTAGAGGAGCAATGTCAGCCTGCAACAGTAAAGGAAATCAAAACAAGAATTTTACAAAGGAAAATCTGTGGGAATGTAGGTATCTGATTTCCAGGTCAATAAGATGAACATTTACAAACCTCTATTTTGTATTAAGAGTATGTTTAAGATGAGGAATATGTTATCAATTGAAAGGTCAAATGAGTAATTAAATACAAAGAAAACCTGCCTGAAAAGGAAAGTGACAAACTGAAGAGATAAAAATTTATTTTTTTTAAAAAAAGGGGAAAAAAGAAAAATGAAAAGAAAAAGTCTGCAAGGAAAAAAATATTAAGAAGAAACAGGAAGACAACACAAAAGACAACAAAACCAAAACCAAACCATCACCACTCATGATATTTTCAAAAAGCCTAAAAAACCCAAATAGCTTACACAAGGAGATAAAAGGCTTCTTAATGGTAGCTATGAAACATTGAACACAGAAATTGCAGACAAATCTAGTATATGCAAAGACTGCCCTTTTTCATTATGCATCAGTATCATACAGTTATCATGGCTACATCACAGTGAGTTGAATCCAATCTCTATAGAAATTCCTGTGTCAGGCTTCTCAGAAATACAGAAAATTAGTCCAAAAACTCATAAGGCAGTTCTCCAAATGTCCAGACATTCAAATCAATCTTGAGCAGAAAAGGCAGTAGCAAAGTTACCATATTACTTAAAATCAGACATACCATGTTTAGACCCAGAGGAAAATTAGTTAGTAAAAAAATAATGCTTGAAGGTGCAATAACAACAGATAAATAAATAAATGTGGCATGGTAGAAGTTCACAAAGCAAAGGCCCAATTGTGTGCACCTATGGGATTCTTATAAGGAATCTAACCAACACTTCTTCAGAAAAGAGAATCTTTAAAAAGAGAAGATGCTATAAAAGTCAGTGTTCACCTGCACTGTGTTTAACTAGGTCCTTACGAATTACCTTGTGAACAACTCAATTTAGGATGATGAAACACCTTAACATAAAACAATAAATTAAAATTACTATAGAAACAGATTCATTTCAGCATTAATGTAAAGGCAATGACTTCCTGAGTAGTATGGAAATACCTGAGAAAGTACAGACAGAAAGAGAAAACTCTTATGCTTCACAAAGAAAACAGTCAGTAGCATAAAGAGGAAGCAAAGTACAAAAGAAAACTCCTCCGCTAACCATACCCCAGTGTTGGGGAATATTATTTTAAGTTGTGTTACTTTTGTTTATGTTTCTTTGACAGTGAAGCTGTGATTCTTTGCCTGTCTAAAACACCAAATGGTCTAATATCGAACTGCATGGCCAATAGCAAAGAAGGAGAAAGAATAGGTGTGGCTTACAGGCAGTAAGAATGTATAGAGGGAGAAATCTGGAAGGGGAAAAAAGGGAAGAAAAAGAAGAGGATTCCAGGGCCCAGCCATACAGCTAAATAGCAAGCCATGGAGTAAGAAACAAAGAAAGGTATATAAGAATAGAAATGGAAAAGCCTAGAGGCAAAAGATAGACAGGATAATTTAAAGTTAAGAAAAGCTGGCAAGAAATAAGCCAAGATAAGGCCAGGCATTTATAAGTTGAATTAGCCTCTGTGTGTGATTTATTTGGAAGCTGGGTTGTGGGGCCCACAAAAGAAGAAAAGCAATCAACAACACCCCAGTGTATTAAAACCCAGAATATGTAGTGAACTAGGTAAAGTTAATTTAAAAAGAAAAACAGTGGAATTGAACGACTCAATGAATCATATAAGAAAACACAGTACACAACAGGCAGACTTGACAGTGTAGGATATCACTCTGAAAGTTTAAACACAACAGAGGGATATCAGGCCTCTCATTAGCATCTACTCATCAGCATGGCATGGGAAAATATGGTTTAAAACTTAAGGAGGCCACTGCTTTAACCCAAGCACTGGGAAGGCAGAGACAGGTGGACCTCTATAAGCTGAAGGACATTTGTTCTATGAAGAAAAGTTGAGGGCTGCTGGGGCTACATAGAGAGATCTTGTCTCTAGATAAATAAGTTAATAAATAAACAAAAGATAAGGGGACAACTTTGAACACAGATTACTGCACTAAGAGAAGCTTTTTGTAAAACTGAAGGAAAAGTAAGAACAAAGATTATAAAATTTTCCATGAAAACAGGTTTCTTAGCAGATCTCCAAAAAATCTAGTGAATAATTAGGAAACAGCTTAAAATTTCTATTATAAAAAAGTGGAAAATATAGAAGTAGACCAATTCCTAGAAATATATGATCTGACACAATTACAAAATTGTAATTACACAATTACACAAATCCAAAAGGCATAAGAAATTATAGAAGACTGAAGAAGAATCATAAAAATGGTTTTACAGAATAAGTCCAAGACTGGATGTGTCCTCTGCTGACTTCCACCAACCCTTTCAAGAGCTAACACCAATGTTTTAAAGAGTGTCCTAAAAAAACAGAAAGAGGAAAACAGCAAAACTTTCTCATTAATCAATCATCATCATGATCATGTGTTCAAATCAGACTTGTTCTTGTTAATCAACTTTCTGACCTAAATCCCTGACCCTTCCATGGAGTACCTACATTGGAAAGGGATACTACAGTGCCAGAGCTGCTTTTCCTTGCTTAGAGTCAAGATCTCATACCGGTTTGATCTTGTTATTGCTGCATGTATTCTGGTTTCATAATACTGGGCCTTTCAACATCTGAACAAGCACCAGAGAGGGGAACCCTGTGTTGAATCTTTCTCTACATAACTATAGATGAACTCTGTGAAATGGATACCTTTGTCATCATTTGTGCACCCGCTGGTGAGACCAGCCACCTCTGCTGTATATCTGTTTCCTCTGAGTTCAAACAGTACCTCAGGAGGACATAAGGGCTCCACTGTACTCATGAGAAAAACAAATTCCCATGTCTGGGAAGGCGGAAGCCAGTTTCTTTCACAAGGACCTCTCTCCAGTGATAAAGAAGCAGAAAAGCATTAGGGGAGGATAGCCTCAGATGTCCAGCTGCCTAGATGAGGTACAGTGTGGCTGACTACACATCCTATAGAGAGCTGCAATATTGACGTTTTCATGAGGTCTTACCCATGATATCAAGAAAATTTTCCTGTTTTAACTAATGTTACCAGTGAAAAATTGCTCTGAAAAGCTCTTGACTCCACAGCCCTGTGAACCTATTACTACTGCAGGTGAAAATTTCAGGACTGAGGGGAGGGGAGGTCTCAGATCCAAGACCCATGTCTCAGGCACTGGATTCCTCCTTGCAGCTCACCTGCTGTTCACAGAGATCATGGGACTGAGAACAGCAGGTTTTCACCATGTATTGTCTCCAAGTGCACTCCTAGTCAGAGTCCAGAAGTCAAAGACAATCAAAAGAGTACAGGTAAGTGACCTCACCAGAAAACTATGTGACTTTGTAAATGGCATAAAGACAAGACCTCAACAATCGGAATAAATCCAGAGAAACATTACCTTACAACAGATAACAGAGTTTGTAGACCATAAAACAATAGATCACCTACATAGAGATGATTCTCCACTTACACTGCTCTGATTTAATCCAAGTGATAATGACACCAAGTTTTCAAAGTCCTGAGAGTTGTTCTAAAACCCTTCTTGTGCTCATCCCTCAGCAGGTATCTTCCTTTGAATTGTCACCTTCCCAGCAACTGGTCCTGCATTGTCCACATGCACACAGTAAAGAAGGAGAGGAACCTAAAGGATCCAGTCATCATGGGCAGAAACTGGATTTAGTGCTTAGAGGCTGATTTGTCTTTAACTCAGCACACTAGGAAATAGGAACTGTATGCTCCAATCTGCTGTGGGATGTATGGCAAATGTGTTGCTAATTAATCAATAAAACACTGATTGGCCATTGGCTAGGCAGGAAGTATAGGCGGGGCAAGGAGGAGAATAAAGCTGGGAAGTGGAAGGCTGAGTCAGAGAGACACTGCCAGCTGCCACGATGAGAAACAGCTTGTGAAGATGCTGGTAAGCCACGAGTCACGTGGCAAGGCATAGATTAATGGAAATGGATTAATTTAAACTATAAGAACAGTTAGCAAGAAGCCTGCCACGGCCATACAGTTTGAAAGCAACATAAGTCTCTGTGTTTACTTGGTTGGGTCTGAGAGGCTGTGGGACTGGCAGGTGAAAGAGATTTGCCCTGACTGTGGGCCAGGCAGGAAAACTCTAGCTACACCAATCTCTTAAATTCAACTAAGGCACCTAAAGATTAACATGAGCATTAGCATTATGTACTCCCAACAACTCCAGTCATATGCATATAATCTTCTATTTTGTTTAAAGAACTGTTTCCCTTTTATCACAAGAATGAGCATCTAACATACCAACTCAATCAGAGGACACTGCAAGTTCAGGGGTGCACTGCAGTCTTCGTTCATGCTGCACAGTAAGGCTTTGAACCTAAATCTTGTATAGATATTAACATCAGTTTGATGTATAGAAATCAGTTATGTAAATTCTATAGTAATGAGACCCTTCAGACCAACACAGAGCAGCATGTGTACATGGTCATGACAGTAGTCTTATTTATCAGTCTTGCTTATTCCTAAGAAAATTATATGCTCAGCTCATGTGACCAACCTTGGCCTTCTGTATATTAGTGACAGTACTATAGCTTTATCTATTTGTAGGACTCATGGAAATGGAAGTATGGGCTATCCCTGTCCCTTTGATTAGGTCTTGACACCTATTCTTCAAGCTAGATTGCCTTTCCCAGCCTGAATACAGGGGGAGATGCTTGGACATACGGCAGCTTCATATGCCATGCTTTGCCAATGCCCATGAGAGGCCTGACATTTTCTGAGTGAATATGGAGGATGGGTGGATTGAGAGAGGTAAAGGGGAAGAGGAAAGGAAATGGGAGGATAGAAGGGAGGGAAGACTGCCATCAGGATATAAAATGAACAAATTAAATAAATAAATTCTTAGAGAAAAAATTATATACTTAGTTATAGCTCTTTAATGTGTCATCTAATCATTGGCAATACTGAGCATACTTCACAAGTTTTGTCTTTGGTTATTTTTTCTTTATATATTTTAATCCATTGTATTTGAGTTAAGCTGTTGGAAATTATATTTTTGTGTGCTTTTAATATCATTATGAATAAATGATTATATACTAATCTGGGATTTGAAATATTTTTAACAATACACATCTGTCCATGACACAGGTTCCAGCTCTATTTTTCTTCATGCCTTAATTTTGTCAAATAATAGATTATAAACTTGGAAATTTTTACTGCAAAAATTATACAATGGTAGATTAAAATAGTATAATCGTATAAGAACAAATCTAACTGCATTGCTCTTTATTTTTTCAACTAAACTACATTTTATTTTAGATACTGAGATATCTTGTTTTTCCACATCAGTGTTAAGTCAGTTTCAAATCATAACCTGATCACTAATCAAGTATGAATACACAAGTATTTAATTGAACAAAATTTTTCTCACTTTTATTTATCAGTGTAATGTCCTCCAGATCTTTGATTTTCAGTACATTGAGATCTATGGAAGAAATGAGTGCTGCCTTCATAGTAGGTACCTGTAATCTATCAAGTGTCTAAAGGTTTAAAGCCACTCTTTGAAACAAAACTTTATTATAAAACCATACATGTTGAAGAAGCACACGGAGAGACTAACTATGAATTGGAAGATTGGACAGTGCATGCAGCCTGTGCTTAACATTTTAACGGACAGCTTCAGGCTTAACAAGCAAGATCTGAGAGCATGGTAGCTGTTGAGTTCACCATGGGAGTGATATTCTTGGGTTCCTGGGAAATTCTTATCTCCTTTACCATTATGTGTTTCTTCACATCACTGTGTGCAAGTTAAGGTCCAAAGACTGAATCTGGTAGCACTTGGTTGCAGCCAAGTTCTTAACTCCCCTATGTAGAAGACTGCCACAGACAATGGCTGCTTTGGACTGGAAAGTCTTTCTTGATGATTTTGGGTGCAAATTCCTCTTTTATCTTCACAGAATATGGAGGGGTTTGTTCTTCAGCAACACCAGCTTCCTGAGTGTCTTCCAGGCCTAATGGCTCTAGATGAACAAAGATTAAAGTGAAGTCTCCAAGTTACATTGCTTATTTTGGATGCCTGAGCTGGATCCTGTCCCCTATTGTAAATAACCTATGAACATGACTGCATGTGCCATAGAACATGACAAATCTAAGAGGGTTTGAGTAATGATCTTCTCTTTGTCATGAGGAGGCCATTGACAACCTCTATGCAGTATTACTCTAAAATACTGATGTCTTGTTCATGAAAATGATGCTGTGGTCCAGTGACTGCATTGTTTGCATCCTCTATAGAAACAAAAAGAAAACAAAGCACATTCATAGGAGCCATTTCTCCTTCAGATCTTCAACTGAGTCCAGAGCCGCAAAGACCATTCTGCTCTTGGTGAGCACCTTTGTCTGCATTTACACTTTCTTGCCTCTTACAGGCAAGTTTATCTCTTCAGTATAATCCAAGTTGGCTCATAGTCATCATGACTGCACTATCCTCTGACTGCTTTCCAGCTAAGAGTCCCTGTCTTCAGATGAACCATGACTCCCATTGAAAACCCACTCTCCTTTGCTTGTATAAGGAATAGAAGACAGTAATCATATGGGAAGCTAGTAAATTGTGTGGTTTTTATTAATGTACAATAGTGTCTTCAATCACCAGTATATGTGCAGTATAATAAAGAAACTATCACATAAGAAATGTGGATGTGGTGTGCCACAGACACAAATATATAATTTATGTGCTATTTTATATGTATATTTGAATATCTCACATGATTTTTGACCATTAAAGACTATTGTTTTTTTTTCATAAAATTTAAGTACTCCAACAAAACAATGACACTCCTCTTTGTAGTGCAAATTATTTTGCATGAAGTTACCTTCATAATGGCATAAGTTACCTTGCTATTCTATTTGATATACCAGTGAATAGTCAGTGAATAAGAATGCTTTTACCTAATTAATCTTAGATACTTCTCTTGCAAAAAAATTAATTGAATGGCCTCACATGGTTTTTTATCCATGTTCTACTTATAAACAGATAATATTCACAAATTTGCTTGTATTTGTCTCTGAAAGAATAACCATACATTTTAATACAATAATGGGAATACTTCAGAATAGCTTACTGTAACTACTTACCTCTGTAGACCATGTGTTATTTACTTCTTATTACTGTGTTCATTGCTTCTGTAAAACTGATTTTCATTATACACATTTTCATCTTTTTTATATTGGTGTAGACTTGCTAGATCATAGAAGTAACCTTCAAAATTTCATAGTAATTTTGAAAAGTAGAAACATATGGGATCCTTGAGCCGAAAGGAGAAGTGGATATGTCCCTTCACCTCTAACTACATAGCTATCTCCAACTCCTAATCACTTACAAATGAAAATTCCGATTTTTCCAAGGGAGTATCACTGGGGAAACCAATTTCTTTTAATAGTAGACTGCATTCCCAGTACTAGATGGACCAAAGGAAACAACTCAAAGGCACCTTTGAAAGTTCCTTGTCTCATTGTGTTGTGTCAGGCCTTTTTTATTATTTTAAATTTATCTTTCTGGTTCTTAATTTTTAATTTTCTTTTAATTCTCTCTCTCTCTTTCTGAATCAACAGTGAAGCTTCTGGATTAATGGTATTTTGGAGTCCTGAGTGTGTGAAAAAGTGAGTTTCTGTGAGTATATGTTTCTTTTTCGTATTCTTGGGATATTTTCCATCTGTTTGCTGGTTTTGTCCTTTTCCTATTTGTGGTCTTACTTTATTTTATCACTATCCCTCAGAAGCTTGTTTCTTTTCTAATAGTACAGAAGGGGTGGATCCAGATGGGAGGGGAAATGAGGAGAAACAAGGTGAAGTAGAGGGAGGAAAAAGCACAACCAGAACATTTCATATAAATATAATCTACTTTCATTCAATTTAGGAATGCAGGTAGCTAACTGCAGATCTTCACCTCTGCCTCTTTTACTCCATACCAACCCCTGGACTTCCTTCTTCAATGTATGAATCCCCTGTCAATTATGCAGATCCTTTCTTAAAACCTTTCTCGCCACATCCCGTTATCTCATCCCACAATGCCAGCAGGACTCTCCTCAGTCCCTGCACCCATTCCTTGGCAACTAAGAAGGTCCTAGTGGAACATCCTTCTGCCTTTGGACTCATTCAGACAGCCTCTTGACTCATCTGTATTTCTAAGTGTCATTGTCGTCTCCCAATAATGAGAAGCATATTTTACCCTGAAGCCCCAGAGACCTAAATTGTCATGATCTTAGACAAAGTTCCTACTAGATAACACACACCCGCAGTACTCTCCTAAGAAGTGAAGAACGCAAAAAAAAAATTTAAAAATCCACAAAATAAAGACTAGTCTAGATATCAACACCTAGAATTATGATCATCCCAAACCTAGATGTCTAGACATCAATGTAAAAATACAATCACTAACAACCAGAACTCTATGTCCCCACTAGGGTCCCACAACAGTACTGAAGTAGCCCCTGAGTATTGATTGCAACATAATTGAAGCACATGACAAAGATGTTAAAACACCATGTAAGATTATAATAGATGTCGTGAAAGATGAAATGAATAAATCCCTTAAGAAAGGAGGGTTTGTATGAGTGAGAATTGTTGAAATCCAGACCAGCGCAAAAATTGGAAAAAACACAGGGAAAAATAGCCAAATTAGCGGAAACACATGCAATATGAACCAATGGCTGGGGCGGGGGGCAACTGGATCAGACCCTCTGGATGAGTGAGACAGTTGATTGGCTTGAACTGTTTGGGAGGCATCCAGGCAGTGGGACTGGGACCTGTCCTCTGTGCATGAGTTGGCTGTTTGGAACCTGGGGCATATACAGGGACACTTGGCTCAGCCTGGGAGGAGGGGACTGGACCTGCCTGGATTGAGTCTACCAGGTTGATCTCAGTCTGTGGGGAAGGCTTTGCCCTGGAGGAGATGGGAATGGGGGGCGGGCTGGGGGAAAGGTGAGGGGGGCGGGAGGGGGGAGAACAAGGGAATCCGTGGCTGATATGTAGAACTGAATTGTATTGCAAAATAAAAATTAAAAAAAAAGTTTACCTGGCTCTTCCGGACAGTCTAGAAGTCTACATGTACTCGTGTAAAAAGAGGTGATGCCACTAAAAGTTGTTACTATGGAGGGATGTGATGGTAGAGTAACAAGTTTGCATATGCTAGATACCACTGATTTAGCACTAAGGATGTCAGATTTAGAAGTTGGCAATAGTTACTTGTTGTCACACAGCTATGCCTGTTTTCAAAGTTTTTTCGTTAAATTAATTATTTACTAAGATTTTACTACCAGAATCATTTTTCTCTTTTACATGTCTTATCATGCATTTCTAACAAGTTTTTAATCTCATTTTCATGGATGTGGTCATAATACACAATGACAAGTGTGTGGCCACTTAGGGTTGTTTCTTACTAAGTCAGAAATAAAATTAAGTTTGTGGTAGGGTGTAGCTAGAGTTTTCCTGCCTGGCCCACAGTCAGGGCAAATCTCTCTCACCTGCTAGTCCCACAGTCGCTCAGTCCCGACCAAGTAAACACAGAGACTTATATTGGTTACAAACTGTATGGCCATGGCAGGCTTCTTGCTAACTGTTCTTACAGCTTAAATTAATCCATCTCCATTAATTTATACCTTGCTACATGGCTCATGGCTTACCGGCATCTTCACATGCTGTTTCTCATCATGGCGGATGGCAGTGTCTCTCTGACTCAGCCTTCCACTTCCCAGCTTTATTCTCCTCCTTGTCCCACCTACACTTCCTGCCTAGCCAATGGCCAATCAGTGTTTTATTTTTTGACTAATTAGCAACACATTTGCCATACAGAACATCCCACAGCACTTCCCCTTTATTTTTTTTTTTCAAAAAGGAAGGTTTTAACCTTAACAAAGTAAAATTACATATAATTTGGGAATTTGGGCGTAGCTTCTCTTACTACTTCCTGCTGGAGGGGGACGCTGTATCTTATGGGGAAACAAAGAAAATTTTAGAATTATGGAATAGTCCATGAGGCTGTATCATCTGAGCCAGATGCCTTCAAACCATTCTGGATGTTGGATCATCTGGGCCATGGTGTCATTGGAGACCTTTCAGGGGGTCTTGGCTGGTCAGACCTGATGTATCTTAATCTGGAACAAATCCATAGCCTCTGGCTTTCTGTGGTAACAAAAACAGAGACTCCTTTCGAAAGTAACATATCCTTATATCCAAATTTTGAAGTCAAGGTATCTCTAAAATATACATTTTGCCATAACTCAACAGCTTTTACAATCAAATGTTTTTCTGCAGTTAAAAATCCCAAAGACAACACAATCCAGATTCTCTGTGTAATATTCATTTTTACGTGGCTTATTTTTATACTACCTTTACTGTCTCTTTAAAGACTTTATTTTTAAAAACTATTTATTTCTTTATATAACTATATATATTCCTTTTCTTTCTCTTTCGAGCCTACGTACATTTTTACACACATTGTAAACTATTACATCTGAATCTGTCTTATTGTGAATCTATTGCTTTAAACTGCAGCAGCTGTGGCTGCTGGCTCCGCCCACCTCAGCTTCCCAACATGGCAGCGGTACATTTTCTGCCAGCTCTGGGAGCTATCGTGGGTCTATGCTTCTATCAAAGCAGCGTGTAGCCCAAAAACCTCTTTTTTTGTTTTGTACCTGCAAAGGCTAAATCCACCTTGCAGCTTAATGTGCCACTTGCAGAGGCCACATTCCCGCCATATGCAGGTCGAGCGCACATGCCAGGAACCCATAAGTAGCTCAAACCTGCAGCTGCCGCTCATTTGAGAGAGACAATTAGGAAGCTGTTTTTAGCTCCGTTTTAGAATCTTTTCTCAGGTTTTTAGATGGAAACTCTTGCCACCACGTTGGACGCCATTTGTAGCTAGAGTTTTCCTGCCTGGCCCACAGTCAGGGCAAATCTCTCTCACCTGCTAGTCCGACAGCCGCTCAGACCCGACCAAGTAAACACAGAGACTTATATTGGTTACAAACTGTATGGCCATGGCAGGCTTCTTGCTAACTGTTCTTACAGCTTAAATTAATCCATTTCCATTAATCTATACCTTGCTACATGGCTCATGGCTTACCGGCATCTTCACATGCTGTTTCTCATCATGGCGGATGGCAGTGTCTCTCTGACTCAGCCTTCCACTTCCCAGCTTTATTCTCCTCCTTGTCCCACCTACACTTCCTGCCTAGCCAATGGCCAATCAGTGTTTTATTTTTTGACTAATTAGCAACACATTTGCCATACAGAACATCCCACAGCAGTAGGGAAATGTTTTTGTTACTACAAAAGAGTAGTATGTGTGACTTTCTCCCTTTCCATTCCTCCCTCAAAATTTTCCATTGTAAAATACCTTTCCTAATTTTTTAATACAAGTTGGGGAACAAGAAGTGTATGTATCTCAAAGCTAAAATTATTTGTAAGGCTTCTGATTACATCCTTTATTACACTGTGAGAGTGCATATATGTTTTCAAAGAGGGAATACATCTGCTTTCTAAGGTTCTTTGTCTCTTTTCATGCATAGAATTTTGACATGCCTAGAAATGGTCATCTTAATTATCAAGATTACAAAATGTACTAGCTGTGGGCAGGAATTTTGCTTCACTACATTGGTTTTTGTGTGGTCTAAATTTTTAAACAGATTTTACTTTAGGACTATTATAACTATTCAGATGATATGATATACAAACATAAAATTACATATCACTTTCCAGATTAACGTAAGTTTTCTTTTGAGGCAACATGACTTAGTCTATTGGACTGCACATAATAGAGAATTTATAAGGTATTTTTACCAAAATTTTTGTGTGCGTCCCTGCACAGTCATGCCTCAGGTCTCACATGCAGGTGATAGATCACCATGCCAAGAACTTCTCTAATTGCTCCTCATCAATTAGTAAAGAGAAACCTGTTTTCTCCCAAATCCATACATACTTTCCTATATTTCATGAGAACTCTAATCCTCTCCAATTTTGTAGGAACATTTATTTCTGGAAAGAAATCTGTTTTTTAATTCAGAAACAGGAACTTTAATGCCTGTAAGTTCTGATCAACATATCTACTTAATTTGTAAACAATTAGAATAGCCATTGAGTCAATCCATTTGTATATGTCCACCAAGTAGTCCCAAAGGCCAAGTAATATTGCATATACATATGCATACATATACATATATATAAATATTATTTATATATAATGTGACGATTTATATATATATATATATTTCTATATATATGATTTCTATATATATAATGGGACGATTTATATTTATATGCTGAATATCAGCTATCCAAATAAGGAAAAGTATGTAGATTAAAAATTTGGGATATTAGATTTCTTTGTCCCTTGTAAGTCTCCTAATTTAATTAAGGCTACCCACAGTCACTGTGAGTATGTCAGTCAATGGGCTGACAGTCTATTGAATTCATATCTCTATGTAGTATGAGGGCATGGTCTAAGCATAACCAGCAATTCTGGCTGATTTTGGATGGGAATGATATAACTCAATCCCTAAGGTCCAACCTACATAATAGAGTCTGATTTCTTAGGTTATTCCTATTTCCCAAAGACCACAATCTTTTTAAATCAATCATTTTAGGACTTTCCAGTTTTACAATGGAAGCCTCCTTGATGCTGGCAACTAGGTGACAAAGCCACAGGGAATGCATGGAATCGTAAACTTTGTATTACTATCTAAAAGATAAACTCTCACGTCCTTCATTTCTCCAGTACAGCCAAACACTTATAGTAGGCATCAGCAAGTAAAGGTCAAGATAAGATAAAGGTTGCTGGTCTATAGTCACATCAGATAATACCTTCCATGTATCTGTCATCCTCAATCTCCAGTCCAGTCCTGAGAGCAGAGAGGCTTGGGCTGTGACACTGTATTTGTACCCATAGTGAAAAACACAAGATTCAGTAAGAGGTAATAGAGTAGGGAGTGCAAGAACCTGGGGACCAATGAAACCTTATTATTAATGGGCCCATAGTTCAGAGACATTCCATTTGAGAATAGCATCTGTGGCTTCCACTTTCTTTATCTGGATGTGGTGGGTCTGTGATGTAACAGCACCTACATTCACCACAAGAGGAGTGGAGAGAATGACCTTGTAGGGTCCTTAAGAGATTAGCTCCAGTGTCCATTTGGTTACTCACTTGTCACAGAGGATATCACTCTACTTAAGCAAGGTGAAATTGGTGGTGGACTCAGAAGATGGCTGGGTATCTCAGATAATTCAGTGAATAGCCTGTGTGGAGAACTGGAATGCCTTTAGTGACTTGATAAGGAAATGATTAAAGAGTTTTGTCAACTGCTTGTCTCTGAGCTTTGGAAGCAGGTGAGGAATTCTTCCAAATATAATCTCATAGGTAGTTAATTCCTCCTAATATGGGAAAATGTAAACTGAGGCACAGTAAAGCAGGAAGCCTATCCACCTTTTTCTGGACTCTAATGAGAATTTTGATGGAGTTTCAATTGATGTCCTGTTCATTCTTTCTGCCAGCTGACAACTCTGAGGTCTAGATACACAGTGAATTTTCTGCTCTATGTCTGAAGCCATAGCTATTAATTAAGAGGGTTTGGGTTATGAAAATCAGGATATTGTTGGACCCTATTGTTAGAAGGAAGCCAAATTGGAGCATCCATTTATTCCTGAGCTTTTTAGCTACTATATGAGGAACACTTCTAACCACTCAAAAATGGTATCTATGAGAAAGTTGCAAGTATTTTTCCCTTCCTCAGCAAGCCAGATCTTGGTTGAAGTCAGTTTTTCCAACATTTGACAGGGTGTTGGTCTTTCATTTGGATCCCTTCCTGGGTAAGGACTCTCTGTTTTTATTTACTTTAACACAATCCTGGTATATCGCTGAGATATGCCATGCTAGTGTGCCCAGTATAGCTATAACATACCTTCATCTGAACAACTCAGAAAATTTTGTGGTACCCAGGGGAATAGCCTGGTGAAGGTTTGTTACCAGAATCCAGCCAGTTATTTCTGAGAGAATGAACTTTTCCTCTGGTACCTGCCATCAACACATAGGTGATGGAGGACTATCTTTCTCTGCAATGCAAATATGTGTTGCTTTGATGGGTTGATAAATAAAGCCACTTGTCTTATGGCAAAGCAGCTTAAAGTCATCAGGAAATTCAAAGAGAGAGGCAGCAAGAAGGCAGGGAGAGACACCAGTGAGACACTCAAGAAGCAACATGTAATGGGAGGCAAGTAAAGCCACAGATTAACTATAAGCCTTTGTGTGTTTACCTGGGGGATGCAAGTAGGAGAGATTTGTCACAACTGCCATCAGGCCATGACATAGGAAATATCCTGACAACATATAGTTTTGTACTGACCATTTTTTCTTTACCCTGCAGTCTCAGGTAGCACTGGTTTGTGGTATGTGTCATCAGAACATTACCAAGTTCTAGTGTCATCTGTCAGAGAGTGAGTTAAAATGTGTGCCCATGGAGGACATCAATTTCTAGGGGTAGCCACTTAGTCCGTAGCAGGGCCAATATTTTTTAATGTCCTATTTTTTCCAGCAGTGAGAAGCCATCTTTCTCTATAGATCACACAGTTGACATACCCACTTGTGAAATCATATCAACTGTTGGTCCATGTATATAGTAGTGGAGTTTCCTTTACCCCATATAAGATACTGGGCTAGATCAATCAGTTCCTCTTCCTGGAATGAGGTTCCTGGTTTAGGCACAAATAATTTTATTAAAAATAAGTATTGCATCTCCCATGTTCCAGGTTTCATCTTTTATCTGGTGACAGTCTTGTATGAGCACCTGTAGGTCATCATCAGGCAAGAGGGATAGCTGGATTGAAGACAAACTGAATTCAAGTTGGGGCCAAGAGTAGAGTCTTGTACTGGGTCAAACAGTCATTACTGGGTCAAACAGTCATTAAACAGTTGATTGTTTGTTTTTTTTTGTTTTGTTTTGTTTTTGTTTTTTTTTTGCTGATTAGAAGACCTCTTTTTTACTAGATACCGTGATTATCAGATCTTAAAACAGTTAACTCGATTGCATTCTTTTATTTAGCTAACAGTACTCTCCACACATATTTGACATATGGGCCAACATATGGCTACAGGGTCCAATCATTTGGATTGATGTATCACAGGGAATTTCCATGGTCCCAACATTTGGGTAAAATCCCTTTGTCTTTTGTGTCATGCATTGGCAAGGAAAAGGTTTTGGGGCATCTGGAAGTTCTAGGGCTGGAGCCAAAATCAGAGATATGTTTAAAGCCTTGAATGTCTTTCATTTAGTCTCAGTCAAGATTAGGGTCTTAGTTCTCTTACTGTGCTTATGTATAGGCATTGCAGTTTCCACAAACACTGAAATACCCAGCTGCACCCAGGAATTCTGGAATTTGTGCCTTAGTCTTTGTAGTTGGAATCTGCAGTTTTGTGTGGTCTGTAATTTCCTCATGTATATTTTTATTCAATCTCTGCAGTTATAATTTTAAAATACACCAGTTAGTTCTGGCCCTGGTATTTGCCATTGAGGAGATCAACAGGAACCCTCATCTTTTAACAAACATATCTCTGGGATTTGACTTCTATAATGTCCCATACAGTAAGAAAAATATTCTTATGAATGCTCTTATTTGGCTCACAGGCCTGAGTAAACTTCACAGTCTTCACTGTAATTATAACTCTTTAAAGGAGAGAAAGACAACTGCTGTAATAACAGGACCATCGTGGGTAAAATCTGCCCATATTGGGACACTGCTTCAGCTCTACAAATTTCCACAGGTGAGGAGTTGTGTGGGCAAAAGAGCCAGATCTCCTTTGCTGACATTTCAGGTGTGTCCATAGGTAAAAAGGTATATTTGGATTAGAGATATCAATGACAATTGTACAGACAATTTGAGATGGACCTCTATTTCAGTCACTGGTAAAAGAAAGTGGAGGTTGGAGTAGACAAGGAGGATTAATAAAAATAGAAAATAGGCCAGTCATTTTCTGAAAACCTCTCTCACAGAAATTTGTCTTTAAAATCAGGGTGAATCCATCATTGTGCTAAACATTTCCTTCTGTTTCTGCAGAACAAGGATTGTGCATAATGCCATTGTTCTTTCTCTTGTTTCCATTTTTTTTCTCTTCAGTTCACTGTTGGTCCTTTTGAGCCTATCTTCAGTGACCAAAGTCAGTTTACTTCTCTCTACCAGATGGTCCCCCAAGGCACAACTCTGTCTCTTGCCATGGTCTCTTTGACGCTTCATTTTGGCTGGATCTGGGTTGGTCTGATTATCCCAGATGATCACAGAGGGACTCAGTTTCTAGCAGATATCAGAGAAAAGATGGAGAAAAATCAAGTCTGCATAGCTTTTGTTGAAATGATCCAAAGCACCTGGAATTCATTTTCATACAAATACTGGAAAAGTCTTGACATCATTGGCCAATATTATGATCATTTATGGTGACAAGGATTTGTTACAAGGTTTCATGACAAATCTAGGAAAACAAGTTTTGTCGAATAAAGTCTGGGTCATGACCTCTGAGTGGGATGTTACTAATATCGCTGATTATTTCTTGCTGGATTCATTCCACGGAAGTCTCATTTTTTCACAACACCATGAGCAGGTGGCTGAATTTAAAAATTTTATCCAAACAGTTAATCCTTATAAATACCCAGAAGACAATTACCTTCCTAAATTGTGGTTTTTGTTCTTCAAGTTCTCATTTTCAAAGCTGGATTGTCATCTTTTGGAGAACTGCCAACCCAATGATTCCTTGGAGTTACTGCCTAGATATATGTTTGACATGGTAATGAGTGAAGACAGCTACAATACATATAAGGCTGTCTATATTGTGGCCCAGAGTCTCCATGAGATGAGTCTCCATCAAGTACAAATGCAACCATTTAGAAATGGGGAAAGATTGGTGTTCTTCCCCTGGCAGGTAATATTCCTTCCATTGTATTAGAGCATCAACCATGTGAAATTTTGACAGTCTTCAGAGGCACCAAACTAGGTATTACATATTTCAGAATTTTACATATAGTATATGTATGTATATATTCACATATGCATTTGTGTGTGTATGTGTTTGTGTGTGTGT
Organism: Peromyscus eremicus; assembly: GCF_949786415.1. Taxonomy (NCBI): domain Eukaryota; kingdom Metazoa; phylum Chordata; class Mammalia; order Rodentia; family Cricetidae; genus Peromyscus; species Peromyscus eremicus. The sequence goes on along the minus strand of NC_081416.1, from coordinate 189,153,901 downwards.
GTGTGTTTGTGTGTCTATCCACAGGAGATTCTTCACATGTTATCCTATCTTCCATGTCAGTGGAGATCTTTCTGTTCATGTTGCTGAGGAACAAGGTGCTAGTGGCAAGGAGGAAATGATTTTAATGAATATAAAAATTATGTCAAAAATAGCTGCACAATTTTTTCATTGTAATGATTACACCAGAAACCTAAGAATTTTCTTAGTGAAACCATGAAACCTCATTATCCCAAGTTGTTAGTACATAAACGTTTTCTCTTAACTACTATTTAGTCATAAGTACCCACATTTTACTCAATGAACTTTGGGATGAATGTTGTCTGTAAATGGGTATAGCTTTCTTTTAAAGAAATTGAGATTTGCTTCAATCAATACTCATCGATTCCATTTCTGAGTTTGTATAGAAGATGTTCTTGAGGCTGACTGTTCCAAAGATGTAGAATTGTATCCCATTTACATAGGTCACCATTGCTGACGTTCAATCATACTTACATTATTATTGTGTCCTACACCAGAGATTATGAACATTGAGAATTATTCTATAATCCTTTGGTGGTCAAACTCTCAGACCTACATTAAAACATATTCTTGCATCACTTTCAGATTCATCCTTTCTTGAGGAATATCCACACGGGAGCCAATATGGCTTTAGAATGGAAACAGAAGTTAGATGATGATAAGTATGATATTCTCAACTTTTGGAATTTTCCAAAGGGTCTTGGACTTAAAGTAAAACTAGGAAATTTTTTGCCCAATGCTCCACAGAGTCAACAGTTGACTTTATCTGAGAAGATGATACGATGGCCAAGAAGACATTTAGAGGTGGGTTATATATTATCTCAATGCATTAAACTTATTATAATAATACCAGTATATCCTCCAGTATAACAACTTCTACTTTTGAAATTAAATCCCAGTACTATAAAATTCCCAGTAGACAAAGACAAAAAAATTACTACTAAAAGACAGTGCTTTATAATCCCCTGATTATTTAAAAAGGACTTTTTAAGATTTAAATGTCTGCAAATATTCAGTGGTGCATGGATTAAATTTTGTCACTTTGACACAAATTAAGTACACCTGAGAAGTGGTATATGCAATCCTCATAATGTCTCCCAGGACACTCTGATGTAGAAAATCTCTACATTCACAACAGAAAACTGAATAAGTTATATTTTCTTGCTATTATCAAACACCATCACCAGAAGTGACTTTTAGAAAAAAAGAGTTTATCTGACTTATGGTTCTGGGGTTTTGAGGGTCCTTTATACTCAGGAGGCGTGCCAGTGTGTTGTATCTATGGAGAGATGGGTAGGAAGCTGAAAAAAATGTCTCAGTCCACACACTGGAGGCAGAGAGTGAATACTGAAATTAGGTGAGGATCATAAATTTTCAAAATCCCCAACCACTGAAATAATTCTGCCAATAAGTCTGCAACTCTTAAAGTTGCAATAACTCTCAAGATACCACCACCACTGAGGAAATACATATTCACATATCTGAGTTTATAATTGCCACTTTTTATTCAAACCAATTCACAATGTCTCTATTAGAATTCCTTCACTGTTTCTGAAATTTGAATAGTTCATCTTGATTCCATGCTTAAAATTACAGAAGATAAAAAGTTACCATTTCTTTTATCCACCCCTTGAATTGAAATACTATAGCGTGCATGTGTTTATGTTATTACTTTTTCTGCTACTGAAGATACATACATACCTAATGTAACTTAAGCAAGTGTTTCTTTTGGATGACAGTATGAGCCTTCAGCTCTTATCTTTGGAAATTGATTGCTCTAGGAGGATGAGGTTCCTGATGACATCATATTCTCAGTCAATAGAAAAAACTAAATACCACGAATCACCTTTTTCTCATTCTTAATTCTGAGAAAACAGCCTACAGAATGACGATGCTCACTCTTAGAGTGAACCCTTTAAACTTTTCTTTAGAAACACTCACAGAGATGCCCAACAATTTGTATACATGGTGATGATAAGTCCTGTTCAGTTGACAAGCAAGACTTACAATCATGGTGGAAATAAAAGTTTCTCAATGCATTAGAAAGCAAGCTCCGAGACAAGATCCATCTGGAAGGACCACTTGACCTTTTAGGTCATGTCTTCTATGACATCCGTGCATCAAAATTGTCTCTACCTCATTATGATCCAAACTGTATAATAATGGGATAATCCTCAGACCAATTGTGTATAGGTCACAGATGCTCAAATTCCTTTTCTACTTTTATAGGAATAAAACTTGCAAATTAACTATGTGATACTAAAAATACTATTGAGACTTTCTTTCCTTTTTTTGTGACAGGGTTTCTCTGTGTAGCTTTGTGCCTTTCCTGGAACTCACTTGGTGACCAGGCTGCCCTCGAACTCACAGTGATATGCCTGGCTCTACCTCCCAAGTGCTGGGATTAAAGCGTGTGCCACCACCGCCCGGCTTGAGACTTTCACTAAACCATGAGAATTTGTTAACTTTGCTCCATTTTCTCTCAGATTCCTAAGTCTGTGTGCAGTGAGATCTGTGGCCCTGGATTCAGGAAAGTTTCCCTAGAGGGCAAAGTTGTTTGCTGCTATGATTGCACTCCTTGTGCAGACAATGAGATTTCCAATGAGACAGGTAAGAATAAATCTTACAGACATGGTTCTATATTTCCACAGGATTCTGCATTATCTTAAAAACTGAAAAATATCTAGAAAGAAGTGAGACAAATGTATTTCTTCTCTTATTTAGGATATGAAACGTGCATCTCCATGTCTTGAAATAGTGCAGAGTATGCAGTGAAATTTATAATTGATTTACATTTATGATCAACTTCAGCTATTGTTTCCTGCAGGAAACCCCTTTTCTCTGTAATAATCAATATGTTTCATTTCCCCACATAATTTAACACATAGTAATAAAATGCACAAATTGGATGTTTTCATAACTGTATTTTAATAATAATTAAAACTCACATAAATGTAGGATAGGTTATTTTAATAATGATTTTTCCTAGCAAGAACAGAAAATTAGCAATTTGTGTTTAATATCCCCACTATATAATTATTGACTATAGAGTATAACTAAAATTTCAAATTTCCTTAATGAATTGGATTATGTCCATTTTTATGCTCCAATTCTGAGAAACCATATATAAAACAATATCCTTAAAGCAGTTCCAACAGTCTGTTACTAAGAGTTGTAACAAGACCTAAGAGCTGCAATGGAATATAGAATCTCCATTTAGAAGAATAGGTCCTGAACATATTCACAGCATATTTCATTGGGAAGAAAAATCTTTAAAAGCTGGTATTTCCACACCTAATACTAAATTTGTGACCAGATTTATTTCAATTTTGAAATTTTGAAATGTTTTCTACTCTTTGAGAATTTCATACAATGTATTTTGATCATATTCATACCCTCCCAAATCTTCCACTTTCCTGCCTAACTTCTTTTCTCTTCTGTTAAAAAAATTAAGAAAAACTCATTGAATTCAGTTTCTGCTTCCCAGATACTCTTTCGAGTGCAATCCCAGATGGAATATGGACTAATTCCTACTGCCACATTCTTAAAGTTTAAAGTGTTTTTTCATTATAACAGCTATGAGGTCAAATAACTTCTCAGTTAAATGTAGTATTTTATGCCAACTCTCAGTACATAATGATGTTTGGTCTGCCCTGAGCTTTCACATGTTATATGCATGGTATCAAACCTCAAATTTATATATTCAACTGCCCAGCTGTGTCTGCAAGTTTCTATTCCCTTGAAGTATTTCAGGACCTCTGACTTTTACATTCTTTCTGCAACTTCTTTCATGGATTTCCCACATTGAGATGTAAAAGACTGTGCCCTCAAGCTGTTATTCAAAAGAAACAAACTTTTAGTGAATATGCATGCACAAATTCACACACACACACATGCACACACACACACACACACACACACACACACACACACACTCACATAGTCATTTTTCTTACATGTATCATTTGCCTTTAGTAAGGAATGTAGTTATACATGTTAGTCCTCATTAAAACTTAGAAAACTAAAACAAAATGAACATCACCACATAAAAGGGAAGGAAATAAGAGAGCCTGAGGTTATACCTTGAAAGTAGGTCCTAAGAACAGATATAACAATGTGTCACGATAGCTGAAGAAAACATTATTTACAAGGTATGTAGAAATAAGTTTTATTCTACTAAAGTGAGTTCAATAATATGTTAATAAAATTTGTCAACAAAATAAAATTGAAAATCTAGTTGAAAAAAAGATTAGTTTCTTTTTAAAATCATACAAAAAATGACAATGGAAATCAGGCCTGCATAAATCACTGTTTTTGTACTTCAAATACAAGATGAACTTTATAAATTTTCAAGAGCAGTATATTATAACACTGTTTTATTTCATACCCTAAAACTGTCTCAATAGTTCTGACCTTTCCCCTGTTTGAATGACGACTATTCTCTAGTGCACTAGTCAAGCCTGTAACAACGTAGTAATGCCTATTCATTAAAGCTTCCACAGAGAAGAGTCAATATTAGAAAACAGGAAGCATTTTATAATGATAAGAAAATTGAGACCCTATGTTTAAGAAGAGTATTTTTATGAAAATAATTTCAAGGGCATATTCCTTCTTTTGCACTATTCAAATTAATAATATGGTATGACTTATGACGTGGTTTCAGAAATAAAGTATGTTCTGTATTGTAATTCAGTATTCTAATAACTTCCAAAAGAGATACACCAATAGCACAAGAGGCCTGAAGGTATATAAGAGAGAAAAGTCTAAGTGCATTTAATTTATATCACTATAAAGTAGATGGGTTGTCTGAGAAGCTACTAGTAATTGATAACTACTACCAAAAGAGGAGCATCGCTTTTTCTTTAAGGTTGTGGACTCTGAAATGTTGCCCATATTCCAGTTGTTGCCCCCATAATATGTAAATACTAGCATCACTGAATACACTCAGTGAGTATTAAAATGTAAAAAGAAGAGATTAGAGAGCACATTAAGATGGGAAGTAAAAGTGGGAAAAGTTGAGGAATGAAGCAAGAGAAAAGAGGGCTGAGTTGGATCAACACACTTTATAAGTTCACATAAATAATAACTGAAATATCAGATAAGGAAGTGGTGGTATAGATATGAAAATGTTCACTACAGAGTTTGTGTTTCTTTGTCCCTGAAAAAACAGGAAAGTGATATAGATAGCAGTTCTGTCGAAAAGTACAGAAAAATGGCTTAGAATAAAAGGGATAACTTCAGCTTGGATTAAATCTCACCTTCATTTCTGATCAGATATGGATCAGTGCATGAAGTGTCCAGAGAGTCATTATGCAGAGACAGAGAAGAAACACTGCCTCCAGAAAGCTGTGAGTTTTCTTAATCATGAGGACCCCTTGGGGATGTCTCTCACAACCATAGCTCTGTGCTTCTCGGTACTCACAACTGCGGTTCTTGGACTCTTTGTGAAGCACAGAGACACTCCAATTGTCAAAGCTAATAATAGGACCCTTAGTTACACATTGCTTATCACACTCACTGTCTGTTTCCTATGTTCCTTGCTCTTCATTGGCCGTCCCAATACCACAACTTGTATCCTGCAGCAGATCACATTTGGAGGTGCTTTCACTGTGGCTCTTGCCACTGTGTTGGTCAAAGCTATCACTGTGGTTATTGCCTTCAAGGTTACTTTTCCAAGGAGAGTGGTGAGGTGGTTAACAATATCAAAGGCTCCAAACCTTATAATCCCCATGTGTACTCTGATCCACCTTGTCTTCTGTGGAATCTGGCTAGGGACCTCTCCTCCCTTCCTTGACCAAGACTATCATGCTGAACATGGACATATCATCCTTGTGTGTAACAAAGGCTCAGATTTTGCCTTTCATGGTATACTGGGATATCTCTGCTCCTTGGCACTTGGGAGTTTTACTATGGCTTTCATGTCACGGAATCTGCCTGACACATTCAACGAAGCCAATTTCCTGTCATTCAGCATGCTGGTGTTCTTCTGTGTCTGGGTCACATTCCTCCCTGTCTCCCACAGCACCAAGGGGAAGGTCATGGTGGCTATGGAAGTCTTCTCTATCTTGGATTCTAGTGCAGCCCTCCTTGGCTTTATTTTTGTCCCTAAGTGCTATATTATCTTAATAAGGCCAGATAAGAACTCAGTTCATCATATCAGGAACAGGCCACATTCTAGAAGGAATAACCCTCTCAAAACCTAGTTTAAAACTCAATATAGTTCTCATATTAAACATGAATTTCAAAGATGAAGTCCAGTTGATCTCTACTGCAAATATGTGTTATGCAGTTAGAGTATGGGTTTGATCCTTTGTGCTTTTACATGGTCATTGGATTATAGGAAAATTTCTGTCTACAGTCATCCAATTGTATTAGAGCCTCTTTGTACTAGAGTTATTGGAGTTATCCACACTTGAAATCCAGGTTGTGTTTTCATAAGAGCAGGACCTCAGTATATATCTGGGCTTGTCTGAAACCTTCTATAATATAGACGGCTAAGATTTATGTTATTGATTTAAATTGTTTGAAAGCATTAAGTATATTCTCTTTTCCAATTGTACTAATCACATGTTTTAAATTTTGAAAGTGTATCCTAGTAAAAGTTTATCTTGTTCTTCAATCACAGTGGTAAAATATATAGATCAAAATTTTATTTTATATTCAAATTTTAATATTACAGATTTTTACAAGAACACCCACCTGTTTCTTAAAGTCTCAAGGCTCTTCACTAAATTATTATGCTTTCATTCATGTTTATGTAATTATACTGAAGAATATGGGATTTTCAAAATGTAAATGTTATCTTCTTGAACATAATATTTCATCAGTCATTGAATAATATGTTGCATGCTAAGTTAGAATGTAGACTTACTTCGAATTATATTTTATTACCCAATGACAAATGTCAGTCAATCAGGACAAGTAACTAGGTCTAACTACGTGGATCCCTTATTTGCCCTCATATGATATATGTCACATTTCCACCTGTTTTAAGTCTAGTTAACTACCCCCCCCGTTCCCTTTTAATCTAGGAATTTCACATCATTTATCTGAATGCTCCTTCTAAGTAACTGCTTTTCCTTGAATTAGTATATACTCTTCATTTAAAATCATGAATAGGTTACAACATGCCACTTTCTTATTACGTATTTCACCAGAATTCATCACCATTTCGTACAAATACATACAATATATGAAGTAAAATATTTTCTATTTTCACATCATTAAATAAACACAAAATTGTATAAAATTGTTAGACTTTTACTACTATAGTTTTGTCCTAGCTGTGGTGACTTTTTGCTTTTTTGTGTATATACCAGGCCAGGAGTTTTCACAAATGCCATTGTTAACTGCAATTGAACATATTTACTGCTTGTCAAGAGGGAAACCAACCCTAGTTATAGAAACCAAAGCAACAACCAAGAACTATTGAAGTCTTGGATGTCAGAGGAGAAGCTACATCTGCCGCTTTACTCAATTAGCATAGTCCCTAAACATTCTAAATATTTGTTCTCATACATACAATTAAGTCTATTCTTCAGATCTCTTTAAGGATATGTCAAATTGAAACAGATGCATACAATTATACAAGGCCACAAGCAATCAAATTGAATAATTGTGGATCCCAGTTCCAATTGATACATTTACAGTGAATACTCCCTTAAGGTTCAGGTTTCATTGATGAAGATGGGACAGAAATAATCTATGTGCCTGAGGACCTGCGAGTTTGCTGTGAGATTATGTCTCTTAGGAATGTTATACATTATCCATAAAGACACATAATGTCTGATCAACATGACTTCATAAATATTAGCTGAATTAGGAACACAATAATAGGCATGCATATGTGAATGGCAAACATCTTTAGTCCTCAACCATACAAGGATTACAGGGAACAAAGTAAAGCTGACAGAGGAAGAAAAAGTCTTCCATGACACAGAGCACACTAAATGATTTGTAAGACAAAATGATAATCATATACAATTTAGGAGTGTATATTTATATGTATTCATATATATGAATCATATAGAACATTATTTATATGTTATAATTGAAATTATATATATATGATGTATGTTATATAAGGTATAATTTTTATATAGGAATTATAATACATTTATATTCCTAATATGTACTCACAGATATTTGAATGTATATATGTAATAACAACTAAAAAAAAGTCCATGAGTTTGTAATAGAGAAAGAATAGGTATTCAGGATCATTTAGTCAGAGAGAAGTGAATGGAAAAATGATGTAATTTCACTATAATATGAAAAATAACAGTGCAGTTCTATTAATTGACATTTAAAGTTGATTTATATCGTCAATATTTTTAATGTTCTTTAGCTTTCCTTACTAAGTAATTAAATATGTTGTGAAATAAATTATCCTTCCATTCACATCAAACTTTTTTTTCAAAAGAGTTGTTCTCTACAGCTGTGGATCCTGCATGGAATCAGAGTAGACCTTCTGCATATGGGAGATGATTGTGTAGCTGGGTCTGTTTGAGGGGACACTGGCAGTGGATCAGGATCTATCCCTGGTACAAGAACTGGCTTTCTGGATCCCATTACCTGTGGTAGGACATCCTGTTCACCCTTGATGTGGCCAGGAACAGCTTGGTCCTGCCTCTTCTAAATGTACCAGACTTAGCTGTCCTCTCATGGGAGAACTTACATTGCTAGAGGAGAGGATGAACTTACCCTGTTGGAGGTGGGTGGGGGAGGGGGGAAGGCAGGGGCAGAGCAGAAGGAGGGTAGAGAGTTTGTTCTGTGGATGATATGAAAAATGAATAAAAAAGGAGAGAAAGAGTACACCAAATATGTTAGTCAAGGGAATGTGTGTTAAGGCCAGACCACTCCAAAGAATAAAGATGCATGAGAAAAGGTAAATCTTGACAATAAAATCAATAGAGAGTAAAAAAAAAAAAGTTGTTCTTTAATAAAAACAATGGAATAAATTAATTTATAGTTTATTGACAATGAATGCATGGAGATAATTCTTCTTACTCTCAGCTTTAATGTAATAGTAAAAAATGAGACTTAGGCTGGGCTGTGGTGGCACATGCCTTTAATCCCAGCACTTGGGAGGCAGATGCAGGTGGATCTCTGTGATTTCAAGGCCAGCCTGGGCTACCAAGTGAGTTCCAGGAAAGGAGCAAAGCTACACAGAGAAACCCTGTCTTGAAAAACAAAAACAAACAAACAAACAAAAAAGAGACTAAAATTTCTCATAGTATAGACATTTTTTGTTTTAAAAATGTTGAGAATAATAATTTATTCATTTTAAATGTGGGACATCCTATACTGACAAACAGATAGATTAAAAAACAAGGTGCATTTTTCTGATGCTTCCGTGATACACACTTCACAATCAAGGTCAGTCATTTCATACATTAAAAAGACTATAAAATATTACAAGGAAATGAATCTAAGATGAAAGCAGGCATAGCTATTTTATATTATATGATAAAATGAATTTCAAACCCAAACTAAACAGAATAGGTTGAGAAGGATATTACATAATAATCAAAGGGAAAATATAGTGAAAACATATAACAATTCTAAGCATGTACGCACCAAATGCCAGGCACGAAAGTTTGTAAAAGGAACAGTACTGCTGCTAAAATCACATATTGATCCAAACATAGTGATACTAGGTGACTTCAATACCCTAATCACACAAGTAGGCTGGTCTTCCAGACATAATCTAAACAAAGAAACACTGGAGTTAGATAACATCATGAATCAAATAGACATGACAGACATCTATGGAATATAACAACCAAACACTAAAATATATTCCTTTTTCCAAGAATTCACAAAGCTTCCTCCAAAACTGACCACAAATAAGGAATAAACAAGTCTCCACAGATAGGGAAATTGAAATAATACCCTGGACTCTGTCCCACCACTATGAATTAAAGCTGGATATCAACAATGCCAACAGGAAATACACAAACTCATGGAAGCTGAACAACTCACTATTGAATGAACAGTGGGTCAAGACAGAAACCAAGAATCAAAATGAAAATACAGCACATCCAAACAATGAGACACAGTGTAGGTAGTTCTAAGAGGCAAGTTCAAAGCACTGAATTCCTACATAAAAATACTGGAGTGATTTCTTATTAATAACTCCATTACACACTTGAAATCTCTAGAAAAACAATACTTGACAATGGTAGAAAAAAGGAATAAGAGGACTACAAATCAGGGCTGTGCAAATCAAGGATGAAATCAATGAGTTAAAAAAAAAAACAGCAACAGCATAATCCAAATGAAGAATAAAAGAAATGAAAGATTTTTCCTCAAAAAAAATCAAGAAGATAACAAAGCCTTAGCCCAATTAGTCAATAAAATGAGAGAGAATATCCAAATTAATGAAACTAGATATGAAAGAGATGACATTACAACAGATCCTGAGGAAATTGAGAGAAACATAAGGACATACATGTGGGAGCCACACTGACTCCAGCTTGTGGTTTGATTCCATCTTGACTTAAGGTCAGATATTTGAAGCTTGTCTTTGCTAATCAAGGCTGAATAACAGGATGTTTGGACAAAGGTGTGGTAACTAGATGCTTTGATAACAAGGAGATGTTTATGCTTGTTTGTTCCTTGAACCATGGTGAGGAGGTCTTTTTCCCCTCTTGCTTTGTGTATAAAAAATGCTTTGCAAAATAAATTTGGGGCTACTGCTGTATTTATTGAGAGACCTCCCAATTCTATCTTGTGTCTCTTGTCTTTTTTTAATCTACACTCCCCCTTCAGGTCCTGTTGGACAGGTCAGTTGGTCCATATATGTGGTGCCCAAACAGGGTTCTGAAAATGGGGGGCTTCATGAAGGACATTCAGGTGAATGGAGCACTCAGATATTATTGTGTTGGAAGTGCAGTGAGTAACTTGGGAGTGGAATTGTAAATATGGGGCAGGGTAATATTAGACAGCTGTTTATACATTTGCTTAAAGATATTTTAAAAGTCAGAGAAGCTAAAGTAGGGCAGCAGCCAGTACAGAAAGTTTTAGTTTGTAGAGCAGGTGTGCCCTTGGGTTCCCAAGCATGAGACCTTGGACTCAGACACATGGAGGATAATTGTAGTCAAAATCCAATAGCTTTATAATGAGCCTGGGCGTGGGAAGGTCACAATGGATGCACTTATTCTGTGAGCATCTATCAGGGACACTTTTAATTTATGCCAAGAACAGCAGAAGGTATTTCCCCCTGAAATGGTTACAAGTGAAACAAAACATTCTATGAGACCAGAGGAGCCATTAGACACAGACTCCCTTAAAAATTGTTTGATGGTGATCAGTTCAATCCTGGTGATGAAGCTGAGCTTAAGGAAGAAGCCAGTAAATAGCATAATCAGGAGATTTCACCTGCTCTGCTTCTGACCATGAGTATTAAGAAGCACAAATTTTGTGATGAAACTAAGGAGGAGCTGAAGGGCTAGAGAGAATTAATAGTTTCCCTTTCACAAAATTGGAGACTCTTCAGGTCTCCTCTGCTTGGAAGAGCATTTCTCTTTCTATTGTAGGGACTGGATTACATCTACCTGGGGGCCGTCTAGTAGGGTAGAATATTTGCCTATGATTGCTATGATGCCAAGTCCTCCTGGAACATGGAAAACCCTCACCCTTAATCATGCATCTCCCCTGCAAGCTAGTTTTACAGAAGCCACTGGCAGAGAGAAGGATGTGCAAGGATTTCCTATGTTCCCAGGGACTGATAAAAGCCTTGCCTACCAAAGATTGGAAACTAATGGCTAAAGCTTGCTTGTCACAAGAGGATTACCTGTTGTGGATTCAAGAGAGGGAAGCATTGGGCTAAAAAATGTAAATCAAAGAAGGATACCAAGAGGAATCCACTGTGTTATTTAAGTGATATTTTGCTTACCCATAAAAATGAAGGAGTTTTGCTTGCCACATCTATATAGATTCAGCAGAGTCTTGTTCATGTACAGTTGTTAATTGCTACAGGAAATGCAAAGACAGCTGCCTTTTCAGTATTTGGGACATATATTGTATTCTAAAGAAATTAAACCTCAGAAAATGGAAATTAGGAAACATAGCTTACAAACTTTGAATGGCTTTCAACAATTATTGGGGATATTCAATGGCTATGGCCCTATTTGACGTTGTCTGTGGGATATCTGGAGACCCTCAGTGAGATTCTTACAGGAAACAGTGATCCTAGTTTCCCTAGGTATCTTACAGATGTTGCTAGACAAGTACTGGCTCAGGTGGAGCATGCCATTCAACATCAGGTACTATGTTGACTATGCAAAACCATGGAAAATCTATGTGCTTCCTACTTCCTACAAGACATACTCCAACAGCTGTGTTATTGAAAAATGGGCTGTTATTGTGTTTGAATCTAGCTGTCTCACCAGCCTGATTGTTGAACTCTTATTATGAAGCAGTAGCTTGTTTAACACAGAAAACATGGGTAGATTCTTGCTGTGGGATGGTCTGTATGTCAAGTGTGTTGCTGATTGGTCAATAAATAAATCATTGATTGGCCAGTGGCTAGGCAGGAAGTATAGGCGGGACAAGGAGGAGAATAAAGCTGTGAAGTGGAAGGCTGAGTCAGAGAGACACTGCCAGCAGCCATGATGAAAAACAGCATGTGAAGATGCTGGTAAGCCACAAGCCAAGTGGCAAGGTATAGATTTATAGAAATTGATTAATTTAAGCTGTAAGAATACTTAGCAAGAAGCCTGCCATGGCTATACAGTTTGTAAGCAATATAAGTCTCTGTGTTTGCTTGGTCAGGTCTGAGCGGCTGCAGGACTGGCAGGTGAGAGAGATTAGTCTTGACTGTGAGCCAAGCAGGAAAATTCTAGTTACAGATTCTAAGTGACAATATGGTAGAGAACCAAGTGTGATCAACATTCCTTTTACTAAACAACAAGCTGATTGTTTATTTTAATATAATGGTAATTGGGCAATTGCTTTTGCTCAGTTTTGGGGTCAAATTGATAATTATTTTCCATCTGATTGATTGTTTCAATTTACCCAAATGCATTCATTTATATTTCCTAAAGTTGTGAAAAAAGATCCCATAAAAGATGCTATGCTGGTTTTTACTGATGGTTCCTTCAATGGAAGAGTTCCTTATTTCATTAATGCTAAAGGTTATGTGGTACAAACAGCTCCAGCTTCAGCTCAGGTAGTAGAATTTTGTGCTGTGGCTATGGATTTCCAGGGGTTTTTTTTTGTAAATAGCTCATTTAATTTGTATACTGATAGTCATTATATTTTTGAGCCCTTCAATTTATAGAGACTGTTTCCTGCATTGGGACTACTAATGGTCATGTTAGGATGTTATTTCAGCAAATTCAAGAAGTCATATATTGAAGAAAGCTGTCATGCTTTGTGATTCACATTAGGGCTCTTTAAAATCATCTTGCCCTTCAAGCTGATGATAATACATAAGCTGATAAATTAACACAGATGGTCACCTTATTGCAGATTGAATTGGCTCAACAGTCACATGACTTTCATTATCAGAATAGCAGATGTTTAAGAAAAAACTTTGGCCTTACCAGGGAAGTTGCTAGTCAGATTGTTAAACAATGTGATGTGTGTCCACAATATTTGCCTGTGCCTTCCTTAGGGGTAAATCCTTGATTCTGTCTTCCCAATCATTTATGGCAAATGGATGTTACTCATGATGCAGAATTTGGTGAATTAAAATATGTGCATATGACAGTCAATATCTATTCATGTTTTTTGATGGCTATTGGGCAAATTGGGGAAGCTACAAAGCATGGGATAGCTCATTTCTTAAAATGTTTTTCATATATGGGGATTCTTAAAATTATAAAAACAGATAATGGTTTGGGATATATTAGTAAAGCATTTCAGCAATTTTGTTCCCAATGGAAAACTGAGGATAGCACAGTCATTCTTTATAATCCTGAAGGACAAGGTATTGTTGAATGAGCCCATGGTAGTCTCAAGATCCATCTTCAAAAAATCAAAAGGGGGACTTATATCCTCAGTCACCATAAAATGCATTCAATTATTCCCTTTTATTTTAAATATTTGAAATTGGATGCAATCTTCCACATATAGATTTGACATTATGGCACTCGAACAACTTCTGCTAAGGTGAAATGGAAGGACTTTTGCACTGGGTTATGGAAGGGAAACAATCCTCTTTTGATAAGGGGTCGAGGGCAAGTTTGTGTTTTTTCACAGGAAGAAAATGAAGCTAGATGGCTGCCTCAGCATTTGGGGTGGTGTACATAAGAGAGGATTGCCAGTCCAGATGATACTGTGGTTGCTTATGCTTTCCCAGAGGGGTTGGAGTGAGATTTACTGAACCCATGTTCCTGATTTCCCAATATTTCATCCTCTAGTTTGGAAAAAGAAGGAGATTAGGGTTATGGTTAATGATTCTCAGCTTCTTGATAGACATGCTACACTATATTCCAGACGCCTGTGAGTATTAATTACTCTGGATCCAGCTGAGAAATGCTTCCCTGTTTTTCCAAAATAAACCTTTGATTGGGTGTTTGACCACTTATCCACCCTATATCTTGTGACAAGGAGGTCACTTTTGCTATTATAGTGTTTATCTTTTGTTGCCAAAAGGAAATAGAAGACCTGAAAACAAGCGCTTCAGAGATTTTCCCTCTGAGGTACAGAGACTTATTGGAGCAATCCAACACTATTATGGAAGCGAAGTGTGGCTGAAGCCTCTCATAGTATAGTATCACTGGATTTCAGAGATATGTGCTAGACTGTTCAGGAAACCAAATTAGGAGGTACTAAAGAGGCCCTCCAAAATGAATAGGAGGAGTGGGATGAAAGTTTTGCTGTTGGTATTTGGTACTTGGGGACTGTAGCATCCGAAAGTTTTCTTTGCAAGCCAGAGGCAGTGATGCATTGGATTTTAGGATAGGGAAAATAAGACATTCAGAATTATGGAGTTACTCCTACCACACTCACAACAAAAAACACATTTTCTTGTCTCTTGAATAGATTAGTATTAGCTTGTGCTAATGCACAATATTTTTAATGTAAGTTATGAGAATTGGAATTAACCAATTGTGTGTCCATTTTTAATAATCATACTAGAATTATGATGTTAACTCATTATTGTTTGTAACCTCTTCTTTAACAATGAAAGTGTTACTGGTTGAAAAAAGATTAGAGCTCACTTGAGAGGAATTTGGTGTGATGGTATTGAGTCCTCGATTTGATGTGATTAAAAAAGAAATGTTTGATTTTGATGCAGCTAAAACTGCTAAAGACATCCTTGACCAATTTAACAAGGTCATTCCATCTTAATCATCCTTTACTCTTTATTAGAGTATATTGCAGCCACAGGAACATGTGTATTGCTAGGCATTATTTGCTTGTCTATTTTTATCAAGTTAATTGTGAACTCTTGGTGGAAAGTTGGTTTAGAGTTACATGATGTTAACCTCTGCATCCTCTATTGAAATTTTCCAGAGCCTGGTAGTTAAAGACAGATAAGTCCTTTTCACCATTCTACTACCTAAGCAGTGAATGAATGATGGAATTCATGAGACTAAGATGGATAAGACTGGTTAGTTGAAAAAGGCAACCTAATACAGGAATAGTCATCTGAGGGGTTCGGGGCACCCTTAGAAAATAAAAGGGAATTGTGAGACCCAACAGGGACTCCAGCTTGTGGCTTGATTCCATCTTGACTTAAGTTCAGAGAGTTCAAATTTGGCTTTGCTCCTTAAGGCTGAATTACAGGATGTTTGGCCAAAGAACTGGTTACTAGATGTCTTGCTCATCAAGGCCAAGTAACAGGGTGTTTGTTCAAAGGTGTGGTTACTAAATGTTTTGATAATTAAGGATGTGTTTATGCTTATTTGTTCCTTGAACCATGGTAAGAAGGTCTTCCCATCCTCTCCCCCCAATCTTGTTTTGGGTATAAAAGGGCTATGATAAATAAATTCAGGGCTGCTGCAGAATTCACTGTGTGCCATCCTGATTCTATCTTCTGTCTTTTGTTTTTTTCTTTCTTAATCCTCACTCCCATATTCAGGTACTCTTGGACAGGTCAGCTGATCCCTACAGTACACTCCACATAGCTGCATACTTGCTGTCTTCACAGGTGAGATGATAATTGGAGGGAAACACATGGAATCACACAGCCATATCTCAGGTATTGGCTGCCTCCCTATGGCATATGTCCCAGATAAAGAGACTTTGGAAGTGGGATCAGTAACTCAGAAAAGATCTAGTGTTGTATGCCTGAGGAGCCTTTATAATTAAATCTCTCTCTCCAGTTAAAAATCCCAAAGATGGTTCTAGAATGTTGTTGTGGTAGCGCTTGGGCGCCATGTTAGGATGAAGGGGAAGGAGGAGAAGCGCTTAAAGCTGTGGGGCCAGTTGTGGGACTGGGTTGGCCCTAGGGCTGAGGCAGCCCGGTCCCTCCCGCCTAGGTGGATCAGCTTAGGCAGTGGTGAGTGACTGGGTGGTGCATGCACCTGAGAGGATGCCTTTTCCAGTTACAAGCAGGTTTCACAAAAAAGGCAGCCCCAACAGAGGCACTGTGGCATTCCCTCTCCTATCAGCTTAGCGGCCCCCAAGGAGACTGACAGAAACTCATGAGACTCTGAAGCCCTTTGGGGTTTTTTAAGAAGAAGAGGAACTGCAGCACAGGATTTTAATTTTGGGAAAATTAAATAACCTGGTGAAAGAACGGATACGAGAAATCAGTGAAAGCAAGAATCTTCCACAATCTGTAATTGAAAATGTTGGAGGAAAAATTTTTACATTTGGATCTTACAGACTAAGAGTACATACAAAAGTGCCGATATTGATGCATTGTGTGTTGCACCAAGACATGTTTATCGGAGTGACTTTTTCACCTCATTGTATTATAAATTGAAATTACAAGAAGAAGTAAAAGACTTAAGAGCTGTTGAAGAGGCATTTGTACCAGTTATCAAACTCTGTTTTGATGGAATAGAGATTGATATTTTGTTTTCAAGATTAGCCCTGCAGACTATTCCAGAAGATTTGGACCTACGAAATGAGAGTCTGTTTAAAAAACCTAGATACAAGATGCATAAGGAGCCTTAATGGTTGCAGGGTAACCGATGAGATTTTACATCAAGTACCAAACATTGACAACTTCAGGTTAACTCTGAGAGCCATCAAACTGTGGACCAAACAGTACAACATCTATTCCAATTTATTATGTTTCCTTGGTGGTGTTTCTTGGGCTATGCTAGTAGCAAGAACTTGCCAGCTTTATCCAAATGCAATGGCAGCAACTCTTGTACATAGATTTTTCTTGGTATTTTCTAAATGGGAAGGACCAAATCCAGGGCTATTGTAACAGCCTGAAGAATGAAATCTTAATTTGCAGGTGTGGGACCCAAGGGTAAACCCCAGTGATAGGTACCATCTTATGCCTATAATTACACCAGCATACCCACAGCAGAACTCCACGTACAGTGTGTCCGTTTCAACATGAATGGTTGTGGTTGAGGAGTTTAAACAAGGTCTTACTATCACAGATGAAATTTGCTGAGTAAGGCAGAGTAGTCCAAACTTTTTGAAGCTCCAAACTTCTTTCAGAAGTACAAGTATGTATTTTAAGGCATGTCAGCCATGTTGCTCTTAAGTAGTGGTTTAACAGTGGCCTATGTGGTATATTCTCTTGCCAGATTAGTGAACTTTGGAGTCTCTCCTCTGGTGTCTGTAGAGTTTTCCTTACTGTTGCAAAGGACTTAGGAGTTTTAGTCAACTGTTGTTTTCCCCTTTATCAGTACAATGTGTCAGCCTTAGAGTTTTGTTGTTTGATTGACCTAGCATTCCTACTGTGTGTCAGCAGCTCAGTTCTAGGTGTGCAAGTTGTCACCAGGACAGTCTGCACCTTAGCAAGCAGGTGAGCTTTTCACTATCTGATTTCTGTTCTCTCTCAAAAAACTTCTTACATTTAATTCTGACAACTTACAAAGTTTTTAAAACATGCACACACCCAAAAAAAAGTCAGTGTTCGGCTGATTTAATGTTTCTAGTAATTAGTAGCACATCATTGACATACTATTTCCCCTTTAAAAAAATATATCTGCAAACATATTTAAGTGGGTATAATTTTTATTAACGTCTTTAATACAATGCTTTAACACCTTAGAAGTTAAAAGCCTCGTGAATTGTGTTGTGTTGAAAAATTTAAGTTACAATAAATTTTAAAGAAATAACAACCCCCCCCCCAAAAAAAAAAGTCCCAAAGACAACACATTCCAGACTGGCAGTGTAATTTCCATCTTTGTGTGGCTTAGTTTTTTGTATTACTTTATTCTCCTTTTTAGCGATTTAAGTTAATTATTTAAATATTATATACATATATATATATATATATCTCATACATATTATGATTGTCTATATCTTCAGACCATTGTTTTAAACTGCAGTGTGGCTAGGACCAAAGGAGCAGACTTGGGTGCTGACTCCACTCCTCTTGGCTTCTTAACGTGGCAGAGCTATGTTTACCACCAACTCTAGGGAGCAGTGGGTCTATGCCTCCATCAAGCAGTGTGCAGCCCAGAAACCCATTTTCTTTGTCTGTACTAGCAAAAGCCAAATCCACCATGCAGTGCACTGCATGGCTTGGAGACATCTCCGTGTACAGTGGTGGGAATCTGCCATGCTGTAGGTCAAGCACACATGCCCTGAACACACTATACTGTAGCTCAAGCCTCCATGCTGAGGCATCTTTGTATTATGGCTTGCCTGAGAGACACAACTAGAAAGCTACTCTTCACTCTATTTTAGAACCCTTTTTAAAATTTTCTCAGGTTTTGGGTGGAAATTCTTTCTAAAGTGTTGGGGATCAAATGTAGCCAGAAGTTTCTCTGGTCCTTCCCAGCCCTAATGTGGGGATGAATCTGTCCTACCCATGGTCCCACAGTCACTTATAAAATAATCATTCAGAGGCTTTTATTAATTACAAACTGTATGGCTTATGTCTTTAGTTTATATTAGCTAGCTCTTTCAACTTAACTCAACCCATTCCTATTCATCTATGTGTTGCCACATGGCTTTGGGGCACTACCTGTTCTCTCATGTGTTGATTCTCTTGGCAGTGGCTCACAGCACCTGCCCTCCCCCTGCTTTTCTTCTTTGTATCTCTTGGATTTCACACCTGACTCCACTCTACCCTGCCATAGGCCAATGCAGGTCTACTTATTAACCAATGGGAGCAACACTTATTCACAGCATACAGAAAGATAGCCCACAACAAAAGTTCATAAAGGAAATCCTGTGTCAAGAGTGTGGGTCAGTGGCCCTATCAAAATGGGAGTGTGGATTGAACCTGTGTGTATGTCAGAATTGTAAAGACACCACTGAGGAATAGGGTTAGTCAGCAAAGATACATGTTGTTCTGGATATTTAACATTGCTGAATTCTGCAAATATTTAATATATTCTATAGTGACAGGACTTATGGGGTAAAGAAAACAGTGGTTTAAGGTGAACTCCCAATATCCTAAAAGGATTTAATCTTTCAATTATGAAGAGTATGAATGAGCAGAAAAAAAGAGGATGAATGCAATCAATAATCATTATTTTTTACTGAACGATGATAAAGTACATATTTTGTTGAACTTAGGGCTCATTTGCAAAGTGGTCACTGTGGTTGGTGATAGAGATATTACTGAATGTGATTGTAGTGATTAGAATACCAAATTCACAATCCCAAACCCTCCCATTGTACCGTTGTTATATGCAGTATTTGCTAATTAAATGTTTTAAATTTTCCAAAAAAAGGTGAAACAAAACAAAGTACACTTGGAAACATAATATTATGTTAATAATCTGCTTTTTAACTAGCAATATAAGAATCATTAAACGTATTAATATTGGTGTTGGTAGTGTGCATTATGGTTTTGTACATGGAATAAAAACTAGCATTAATGTCTATGATTAATGTAATTGTTCCCAGAATGACTGTCCATATGTTAATGGAAAGATGTCTTTACATAAATTTAAGTAAAACAAAATTAATTGAGAAAATTTTTGAATCTCTTCAACAAATGTGCATAGTGTGGGGTTGCTTGGGTCATTTTCTCTATAAATGTAGATAAGGAGAGTTAAGGAAATGCTGTCCATCTGATGTTAGCTGTGTCCTGCAGTCAGTTTTCAAAATATTAAAATTACATGGAAATTAAAGACCAATGGTGTAAGAAGTAGAACGTGATGAGTTTGGATATGTATAAGATGGATGTGGAAAACTTTTTGACATCCTAAAATTCATCTGTGAACTTAAAATGATCCTAAGCAATTGTCTAAAAGAGTCTACATTTGAACTCTTCCCAGTTTAGACAATTAACTTTCATTTTTGACACAAAAGTTTTGCATATACATCTTCTATATTAAAATTTTCTCCACTCATATATTAATAGCCAATACTTTTATATTTTGCTAGTATTCATTAATATTTTTGTGTGTGATCTGAGACCAAAGATAGATTATTTTTCTCACACTCAATATTTTAAAGTGTATTTGTGTTTATTGTGCAAAATACATGGCATGTTTTTTAACAGTTCTGTAACACATTACACCTATATTCCTCACGTTTACCTGGGAAAGACTATTTGAAACCATGCAGGTTTACATGTAGTAACTCAAGGTTGAACATGATTCACTATGGGGCAAGTTGCTCTCACATTATAGTATCTGTTAGTTGCTGTAAATAATCACCCATGACTTATAGTGACCTGAAAATAGAAGTTTATGTTCATGTGTACACAAGATGTAAAAAAATAGCTCTAGGCCCCATAATTGTAGGCTGAGCATTTATGTGTAAGCACAAAGGAAATATTGTAAACTGCAGTTGAAGAAACCATCAAAGCAGCAGTCAAGCACTACACTAACTGCACGTTTTCTCCGTTGCCATTCATCCAGGTTCAAGCCTTTGTCTTAACTCTGCTTTACAAAGGATTGCTGCAGACCATGGATGCTTTTAGGCTGAAAGTTTTTGTAACTGATTTTGGATGCAAGCTGTTTCTCTACCTTGAAAAAATGGGCAGCAGTACATGTATTTGAAGTAGCAGCTTCATAAGTGTTTTCCAGGCCATTACAATGGGCCTCCATGGTACTGGCACACAGGGACTCCAGGTGAGCAGAGATTAGAGACAAAACATTCCAGCATAGTGGTTTATTTCTATACTTCTGTTGCATTCTGAACATCTTCATAAATTCTTATAATCTCCTCTACGGGACTTGCATATTGGAAGGTAGAAACATAATTATACAAGACTGTAGGTACTGTTCTGTTTTTCTTGAAAAAAAATGGCAAAATTCTGCATGCTGTGTTCCTGCCTCTATTTGATGCTGTATGTGGGGGCCTCATGGTCTGTGCCAGCATATCAACTGTTCTTACCCTGTATAGCCCCAAACAGAGAATGCAACACATGCCTACTACCAAAACTTCCCACAAATTCTTCCACTTACTCCAGGACTATCAAGACCATCCTTCATGAAGTGAGTACATTTGTTTTCTTTTCTGTAATCCCTTGTCTCTTTCAACTGTTTCTGGTGTTCTTGATTAATCCTAGCTATCTCCTGGTAAAAACAACCCATAGTTATCTCTGGGTGTTTTGCAGCTGTGAGTCCCTATCTGAGTCACTATTCTATAGCATCCAGCCACTCTTTTCCCTGGATGAGAAATTTATCAGAACCTGATATGATTAAAAACAAACTGAAGCACCATACATGGTTCTTGATTAACCCCCCATGCCTGAAAATGTTATGTACATTGTGGACAGCCATCACAGAACACTGATGTGTTCATATATAAACTTTTCTGTTTAATTAGTGCATGTGCTTTTATGCATCTATATTAGGCAAGTTTGCAAAAACACTCACTCAGATTCTGTTTATCCTGCTTCATACAATGTGCTTGTCAATTTTTGGTAACACATTGTAACTACAAAGGCTAAATAAAAACATACCTGTAGAATTTAGAATTCTGAAAAAAAAATTACTATGATCTAGATAAACTGACTAAAAAGAACAATTACTTTCAGGTTTTCTTGATATGTTTTGTGATTAGCTTGTTAAATAGAACTTACTTCTTCTTGCTCTGATTCTATTCTTGTGTTAGTATCTGTATGTCTTGAGAATCACATCCAATTTAAAGCTATGAAACATTATTTACAGGGACAACTGGAAGTGGTCATGTTTTCTAAAGCAATGAAAGCATATAGAAAACTTATGATCTGATTTCTGGTTTTGACACTTCTTCAAATTCCCTCTATTTATTTTTAATATTTTAATACATTTTGGGAACTCAACATTGAGTGATTAAAAACCAATAATGGAAAGGAAGGTGTTTAAAGAACACAACATTTCTAGGATACAATCAAGAGATCAAAACTAAGTTAAAAGTTATCAGAGAGATTGTGTTTAATGAAGAAACAGAAAATTTTCAAATGAAGAGAAAGAAATGGACATTCTAAAAAGAGAGGTGTTTAGAGTCTAGAGAGATATGGCCAGAGAAGAAACCCTGTCCCTCATCTGGTAGTCAGATAACGGGAAACACATAGCTAGTAAAACAGTTAACAAGATATAAAGGAAAATGACATCACGCTGCAAGTGAAAACACAACAAGGGATGTCAGGACTCTCATTACCCATATACTTAGCAGCAATGGAAAGATGTGGTTCAACACTTAAGGAGGACACTGCTTTAATCCAAGCACTGGCAAGTCAGAGACAGGTGGATCTCTGTACATTCAAGGACAGCTTGTTCTCAGAAGAAAAGTGGATGGTAGCTAGGGCTACATGGAGAGACTCTGTCTCAAAATAAATAAGTTATTAGATAAAAAAGATAAGGAAACAACTTAGAGCCAAGATTTCTGCATTAAGAGAAGCCATTTGTAAAACTGAAGGAGAACTAAGATCAAGAATTTTAAAATTTGAAGTGAAAACAGGTGTCTTAGCAGATCCCAGTAAAATCCAGTGAATTATTAGGAAACATCTTGAAATTTCTGTTCTAAAATGTGAAAAATATATAAGTAGATAAATTCCTATATACATATGACTTGATATGAATAGTCCAAAAGGTATAAGCAATTA
The DNA here is from genome assembly GCF_949786415.1 of Peromyscus eremicus. Taxonomy (NCBI): domain Eukaryota; kingdom Metazoa; phylum Chordata; class Mammalia; order Rodentia; family Cricetidae; genus Peromyscus; species Peromyscus eremicus. The sequence continues at coordinate 189,130,797 of NC_081416.1, read as the reverse complement.
TAGAAGACTGAAGAAGCATAATAAAAATGGTCCTTACACAAGAATCTCAGGACTGGATGGGTCCTTTGATGACTTCTCCCAAACCTTTAAAGAGCTGACACCAATGTTTTGAAGAGTGTCTGAAAAACCAGAGAGAAAAGAAATTCACCAAAACTTACTCACTGAATCAATCATCATCCTGATCATGTGTTCAATTCTGGTGGTCCTCATGTGAATGGAGAGAACAGTTTTCCTGTAACCTCCAAAATCATTAAAAAACAGCACCTCCTCAAAACAAAGAAATAAATATAATAAGAATATAAACAGCAAAAAGAGAATAAAATCCTTGTTAAGAAAATATTTGAGAACATTAGTGTATAAATCATGAAAAGAAATGAAAAACAAAATTCACTGTATCCCAGGAATTACAGAATTATTTAATACATTAATGATTAACACAGAGAGATCTTGGTAGAAGAAAAACAAATTGTCCAAAGAAAAAAAGAAACATAGTGTTTATATCTATCTGTATCAATTAAATGCAAGGTAAAGATATTTGCTATTCCCCATCCCCCAGTCAATGGTTGTCATCAGGAAGACAAATATCCCTATCTCTGCATGCTCTTTCTCATTTTATCTCAAACCAAATACTGTCCTTGAGGGTTCTGTGGATTTGCAAATGTGGGAAGAAATGGAGAAAACTCTGATGAGAACATCATCTGTAGTTTTTAACAGATTTGGGCAGCAGTGGTGTATCTGACAGCTAGAGACATGGTAGAGTTGGCCTGTCACAGCATCTGCTGCTGAGGCTGTCTTTTGTCAGGAGATATGAGAACCTCCAGTGTTTCTTGTATACTTACTCTTTTTTCTTTTTTTCCTGTGACCAATAACACTCTAAATAAACCACACCTTACTACAAAATATAACTACCCATTGGCATGAGACATGGGCATGTACACAGTGTCAGACTGTGATTGAACAGAGGACACAATAACATTCAGTGTGGATTATTGCCATTTTCTTATGATCCATGACATCTTTATCATCCATTTGTCTCATTTCATTTCTTTACTAACTTAAGTGATGTAGTCTCTTGAGGATAACAAAGAGGAAATAACTAGATCTGTTTTGCTGGTGGAAAAAAGAATTCGATGGGACTTCCACAGAGGACTGCCAGTCCTTCATATGTCATAACTCAATATTTCTTTCTCACCCCCTGTGGGATCTTGTCTTCTTCCCATGATGCAGAATTTTCAGATCATTATTTACAGTGTTCCCTTAAAAGATGGTAACAATAAGTTTGTAATTATTCTTGATCCCTGATGCTTGTGGCAAACATCTCTCAGGAAGGGTCTTTGATGCTGGAGTCTGTATGTCCTTTGCTATGGCAGGTGAAAAGATAGTTGCCGTTTTGAGGAAAGCTGAGGGTACAGAATCACAGATGCATATCTGTGGCATTTTAAATCACCAGACCTAGTCATTGAGTCAACATCAGGGAGAAAAAAATCCTGTTAGAAAGTTAGTGATTTTTTTCTGAGGCAAGGTATCTCTGTTTAATAGTAGTAGCTGTTCTGGAACTAACTCTGTAGACCAGGCTGGCCTCAATCTCACAGATATCCCCCTGCCTCTGCATCCCAAATGCTGGGATGAAAGGTTTGAGGTTTTTTTAAACCAACAGCACCCAGCAAGTGAGTTTTTTAACAGCTGTCTGCTAATGAGAGTTATGGATGAAAGGTGATGTCAACATCTGTTAAGTGATCACATGAGAAAAATAAAACTTAAGATTAAAGTTGGTTAGTGACAGCACAACAGACTAAGCAGAGATATTCATGATGATAGAGTCGCAAAGAATATGAGTTCCTATATCTACCCCAAACTTAATTCCCCTGACTGAATGAAATTTTCAGACACAGTCATAGACATGGCTTAACTCAAGTGAGAATTAAACTGTATTTTCAGGGTATCAGAATTGTTTAATAATCAGTCTATTACTGACAACTCACTTCTAGAATCCTAGACAGGATTGTGAGTTTTCATCATGGCACTGGTAATCTGTTAATGTCAATATTCTGTCAAACTCAATATTCAAGTGAGTTATGCATATACAGGAAACATCTATGTCTGTGGACAAGTGTGAGTTTCTGGAAACTGTCTCAGAGGAATTTCTCTAACTTTGCAGTGGAGGCAGGTGAATGAGATGCTAATATTAGATCATGAGATCATCTCCTCTGTGAGCCTGGTGAGGACCTTTAGGGACAGCTAACACAGACACTGAGAAGTTATATCAGAGCTTGTCAGGGGAGCCACATCCTGTTTCACCCTTGTGAAATGTTCTTTGTTGACAGTGAAGAGTATGTGAATGAGTCCAGGTAAAAGATGACTCTACCTCTGCTCTGTATTGCTTGTAACTTAATCCTGATCTAAGCACTAAGGTTTGGCAAGTATATGAATAAAAATTGATCTGAAAAACTGTATCACGTGTTATATACATGGCTTCATGTCATAAATGTGCCAGATTTTGTACACAGTCTGTGTTATAAAAATCATTCTACAGATTTGTGTCAATGCTTAGCTCAGCTATGTATTTGTTCTTAAGGTCATCTTATGAAATAATGTGTTCTTTCCTTCAACCATACCTTAACTAGTATGTGGTTGGCATCTGTTGAATGAATAAGTCATACGATCACCTCAGGTGTGTGGTTCATTACACAGATATATCATTTTGCAGGTCTTTGACATACTGGGCTTTTCAAGGTTTGTAATTCTTGATCAAAAATACCTCAGTACTCATTGTTACATGATAATTACCTATACTATTCACATTCTCAAACAAATCCATACTTCCAAGAGAAGAAATAATAAAATTCTTGCTATGAAGGATACAATAAGGAAGTACAAAATGAGAAGTAAATATGCCACTTTTGTGTTTGGAAAACCCAGTAAAATAGCTATCATTTATGGAACCTCTGGAATGACTGTATACTAAACCCATCACCATCCAATCAGTTCCATTCTCCAAATCCCCTCAAACAAGCTGTATTTCAAAAATACTAAACTACAGTAGTGTAACTCAATTTCCTGCATCTTCAGTGATAACATGTTAAGTATATCTGCTCATAGCCATCAAAGAGTGAACATATTATATGTTGTTCTTCTTACATATCTTGATCTCTACTGCAAGTCTATTCTTTAGTCTCAGTAAATCCCTTGATCTTAATTCCATTGGGACTATGTTGAAGGGCAAAGGTTGGGATTTAGGTAATCTGGTAAAAGTAACCCATGCAGGGTCCTGAAGCTCCTGTAGAAGGTACTAACCAAATGACACACAATTTAAATTGAAACATTGCAATTTGTTTGTGTGTTCCAGTACATGGGATGTGTGGTGATATATTATTTGTCCTGACATGTGATACTTTATTTGTATGTTAATAAATAAAGTTTGTCTGGAGATCAGAGGTCATAGTCAGCCATAATGGGAAGTCAGGTGGTGGTGGTAGCACACGCCCTTAATCCAATCATGTGGCAGCCAGAGTCTCTGTGTGTTCAAGGATACAGCCAAGCGTGGTGACACATGTCTTTAATCCCAGTACCAACCATAGAGATATGGAGGTCTGTATAGACAGCGGGTGATGAGGATGTGATGTGGCTGGGCTTAGAGCCAATAAGAAGGCAGAACAGGAAAGCATTAAAGGCGTAGGTTAGATAAGAAGAGGTTCTCTTGAGAAGCTACGGCAATGTGGTGAGCTAAGGTTAGTTGGTGGCTCTTTCTCTGATCTCTATGGCTTGCATTCCTCTATTTGGCTCTGTGTTTCTTATTTGATAAGCCTAGAAATTCATCTACAGGGATGCATATTTGTTAAGTATTAAACATGTGAGGTCTGCATTATGACAACCACAAAATTTCTGTTTTTGTTGTTTTATCTTGTATTAATTTATTTACAGAATCATAATATACTATTAGAAACCTAATCAGAATTTTAAATGAATGCATATAAAAGGATAATTTATAACATGATAAATATGGCATCCCTTTTACAATCAACTTTTCAGTTACCAGCATGTATCTCTGGGGATTGAGTGGACAAACCAGGATTGTTGTTGTCAATGAACTTTCTGACCTAACTCCCTGACCCCTGCATGGAGTACCTATATTAGAAAGGAATATTACAGTGCCAGAGCTGCTTTTCTTTGCTTAAAGTCAAGATCTCACGACAATTTGCTGCTTTTGTTGTCTGCACTGTGGCTGTATAATACTGGGCCTTTCAACATTCAAACAAGCACCAGGGAGGTGATTTTTGGGTGCTGTTTTTCCCTGCATAAACATAGATGAACTCTGGAAAATGGATATTCATTGTCAACAGTGGTGCACCCACTGGGAAGCACAGCCATCTCTGTTTTATTTCAGTTTCCTCTGAGTTGAAACAGCAGCACCTCAGGAGGACATATAAGGTACACTGTACTCAAGGAAAAACAAATTCTCTTGTCTGGGAAGGCAGAAGCAAGCAACTTTCACAAGGACCTCTCTCCAGTGATATAGAAGCAGAAAAGCATTATGGGAGGATAGCTTCAAATGTCCAGCTGCCTAGATGGGGTACAGTGTGGCTTTCTATACACCCTATAGAGAGCTACAGGATTGCAGTTTTCAGGAGTTCTCACCATGATATCAAGAGACTTTTTCCATTTTTGACAACTGTCACCAGGAAAAAAATTGCTCAGAAAAGTCATTGGCACTACAGCTCTGTAAACCCATTACTACTGCAGGAGAAAATTGCAGGACTGAGGGGAGGGGAGATCACAGACTCAAAACCCATGTCTGAGGTACTAGATTCCTCCCTGCAGCTCACCTGCTGTTCACAGAGATCATGGATCCAAGAACAGTATGTTTTCAAAAGGAATGTTACAGGTATAGTCTCCATGTGTACTCCTCTAGGCAGAATCCAGAAGTAAAAGACAATCACAAGATTCAAGGTAAATAACCTCACCTGAATACAAGTGAGTTTGTAACTGACATAAAGACAGGATCATCAATCAGAATAAATCCAGAGAAACATGACCCACCAACAGATAACTGAGGTTGTAGACCTCAAAACCCTAGATCACATACATGGATAGGATTCCACAATCACACTGCTCTGATTTAATATAAGTGATAATGACACCTGGTTTTTCAAAGTACTGACAGTTGTTTTAAAACCCATCTGTTGCTCATCCCTCCACACTTACCCTCCTCCGAATTGTCAGGTTCCCAAGAGCTCTTCCTGCAGTCTCCCCATGCACACAGTGAAGAGGATCCAGTCATCCTGGGCCGAAACTGGATCTAGTGCTTGGAGGCTGATATGCCTTTAAGTCAGCACACTAGGGAAGAGGAATTTTATCCTTTCTGCAAGGCCAGCTCTCTGAGCTCATGATGAGTTGTATTCCTTCTTAAAGTCACCTAAGGCACCTTAAGATTAACATTAGTACTTGCATTATCCAAACCAAACAACTCCAGTCATGTGTGTAAAATCTTTTATTCTGTTTAAAGAATTACCTACCATTTTATCACAAAAATACCCATCTAACATACTAATCCAATCAGAGAATGCTTAAAGTTGAGGGGTACACTATAGTCTCTTTTCTCGTTGCAGTGCACAGCTATGAACCTAAAACTTGTATAAATATTAATATCAGTTTGATGTATATAAATCAATCATTTCAATTATATAATAATAAGAACATTCAGGCCAACACAGGGCAGAATATATATATATATATATATATATATATATATATATATATATATATCCATGAAAGTAGTGTTACTTCTCAGTCTTCTTCCATTCCTAAGAAAATTATATGCTCAGCTTCATGGGAATGATTTTGAGCCTCTGTATTTGTGATAATTGAGTAACTTGGTCTATTTCTGGGATTCCTGGCAAAGACAGCATGCGCAGTCCCTGTGCTTTATCTGGCTATTGGTAACCTATTCCTCAGGCTAAAGTGCCTTTCCCAGCCTGAATAAAGGGGAGGTGTTGGTCTCATGGTAACTTGATATATCATGATTTGCTTGTGCTCATAGGAGGCCTGCATCTTTCTGAGTGAATATGGAGGAAGAGAGGATGGAGGCAGGGTTCAGGGAAGTGAGAAAAGGAGTGGCATGAGAGGAGGGATGGAAGACTGCCATCCTGATGTAAAATTAATACATTAATTAAATAAAATAAATAAATTCTTAGAAACAAAAAATACATGCTCTATTCTCTATTTCTTTTTTAAAGTAGGCTCCAATTTTTTTTACTTCAAATGAGAAAACTTAGCAAGCTTTAAAAATCAATACATTAAGAAAAGATGTCAAAACTATTATAATTTGCAAAAGGTAAGAACATTCAATAAAGTATTAATTATACTATATAAGAATACACACAAACTATCTTGATGTTCATTTCTGTAGAAAATGGGAAAAGTTTTATAAATTGTTTCCCAATATGCAGGGTAGATTAATGGTTTTCATTCACTTCTTTTTTTTTCTCTGTTTTCTATTAACCACTCAATATGTCTTCTGACCAATGGCAATGCTGGACAGACTTCCCAAATTTCATCTTGGTTTATTTCTTCTTTATAGCTATTAAGCTATTACATTTGACTCCATCTGTTGTTAATTATACTTTGTGATTTTAACATCATTATGAATAAATGATTATGTATGTACCAATATGGGATTTGGACCATTTTCAAACAATACACACCTGTTATGAGACAGGTTTCTGTTCTATTTCCCTCCATGTGTAGAGACTGCTTAATTTTGCCTAATAATAAATCATAAATTTGAAATTTCTTACTACAAAAAATATACGATGCTAGATAATAATGGTCTAATAGTATAAGAATAAGTTTGTTTTTCTCCTAATTTTTACAATTAACCTATGTTTTACTTGAGATAAAGATATGTCTTTTTTTCTGCATCTGTGTTAAATCAGTTAAAAGTCCTATCTGATTACTAATCAAGTATGAATATACAAATATTTAGTTGAGCAAAACTTCTCTCATTTTTTTTTTTTACCAGTGGAATGCCAGGTATAGCAATGAATTTTCAATTCATTGAGATTCATGGAAGAAATGAGTGTGGCATTCATAGTAGATACCTATACACTATTGCCAGGGACCAGCCTCAGCAGTTTCAGGGGTCCAAAGGACGGGATACCTGGAAGGTGCAGTAACAGCTCAGAGACAATGCTTGTGCAAGCTGACAGGTCACTTCGGGCTTCTGTGGTTGCTAAGTAGCTTCTTTCCTACAGCTTCTTTAGCTTCTGCTTTTGCCTTGGAAACCTCAGTCTTTTATTATCATGAGCAAGGGGGAACAGAAAGAAAAGGGGAAATCACCCAATACAGAATGTTCTCATGATTCCAAAGGTTATTCTTAGAAAATCACCAACATATTCTTCAACATCTTTTACTAAACACAGGAACTATCCCTGGCTTAACACCAAAGCAAGCATAATCTATTTTTATTATTAATGATTATACAATCTTCTAAGCACTTGACCCAGAGGCTAGCAACATGCAATTTTGCAAAAAAGATAAAAATAAGAACAGTAATGAATGTACCACACAGTCATTTCCTTCTCACACAGCCTGCTCCAACCTCAAGACCCCTACAGCCACCTAAGTTCCTCCTGAGCCCTGTGCAAACACCAAGCTCCATGACTGGTGTGTCACAATGACCTCAGACAAGAAATCTGTCCTGAAAGTCAGCAACTTATGTCCTTCTATATCCCAACAATTACAAGGAAGAACTGGTCCAATTTTCAGAGCTTCCATAAAAGGAAGCTCACCTTTCTTGGCAGTTCATTTTATTTATTTTTTTCTTATTTCTTTAATAAGAAATGATCTACTTACTCCACATACTATCCACAGATCACCCCTCCTCCCTCCTTCCACCCCCAGCCCTCTTTCCCGAACCACCCTGCATCACCACATCCCCCAAATCAAGGTCTCCCATGGGGAGTCAGCAGAGCCCAGCACACTGAGCCTAGGCAAGTCCAAGTCCCTTGCCAATGCGCCAAGGCTGTGCAAGGTGTCACACCACAGTCACTGGGTTCAAGAAGCCTGCCCATGCACCAAGGACAATTCCAGATCCCCCTGCCTGGGTGCCCCCAAAACAGTTCTAGGCAAACAACTGTCTTCCGTATCCAGAGGGCCTAGCCCAGTCCTATGGGGGCTCCACAGCCACCAGTCCACAGTTCATGGGCTTCCACTAGCATGGCCGGTCATCTCTGCACGTCCTCCCATCATGATCTCAACGTCCCTCGCCTTCAGTATCTCTCCTCTCTCTCATCAATTGGATTCTGGGAGCTCAGCCTGGTGCCTGGCTGTGGATCTCTGTATCTGCCTCCATCAGACATTGGACAAAGGCTCTATGATGACAACTAGGTTATTTGCTAGGCTGGTCACTAGCATAGACCAGTCCAGACACCCTCTGGATCACTACAAGCAGACGAAGGTGGGGTCAACCTTGTGCATTCCTAAGAGACTCCCTAGCACCCTGCCTCTTCCTATTCCCATGATGTCCTCATCTATCATGGTATCTTCCTCTCTGCCCTCCCACTCTGTCTCAGTTCCAGCTTGACCCTCCAACTTCTCTCTGTGCTCATCCCCCACTCCTCGGCCTCTGCCACCCCCCCAACACCCAGTCCCCTCCTAAAGATCTCATCCACTTCTCCTTTACAGGGTCATCAATGTGTCCCTCCTAGGGTCTTTTCCTATTAGCTAGCCTCTCTGGAGTTGTGGGTTGCAGTCTGGCCATCCCTTCCCTCACATTTAGTATCCATTTATAAGTGAGTACATACTATGTTTGTCCTTTTGAGTCTGGGCTATCTCACTCAAGATGATATTTTCTAGTTCCATCCATTTGCTAGCAATTTCATGATATCATTGTCTTTTACTGCTGAGTAGTATTCCATTGTGTATATGCACCATATTTTCTTTATCCATTCTTTAGTTGAAGGGCATCTACGTTGTTTCCAGGTTCTTGCTATTACAAATAATGCTGATATGAACATAGTTGAGCATGTGTCCTTGTGTTAAGATTGAGCATTCCTTGGATATATACCCAATAGTGGTTTAATTTGGTCTTGAGGAAGACTTATTCCCAATTTTCTGAGAAACTGCCATACTGACTTCCAGAGAGGCTGTACAAGTTTGCATTCCCACCAACAGTGGAAGAGTGGTCCCCTTGCTCCACATCTTCTCCAACATAAGCTGTTTTCAATGTTTTTAATCTTAGCCATTCTGACATGTGTAAGATGGTATCTCAGAGTTGTTTTGATTTGCATTTCCCTGATGACTAAGGATGTTGATCAATTCCTTAAATGCCTTTCAGCCATTTGAGTTTCTTCTGTTGAGAATTCTCTGTTAAGCTCTGTAGCCCATTTTTTTATTGGATTGTTCAGTATTTTGATGTCTACTTTTTTGAGTTCTTTATATATTTTGGAGATCAGTCCTCTGTCAGATGTGGGGTTGGTGAAGATCATTTCCCATTCAGTAGGCTGTCATTTGGTCTTATTGACCTTGTCTTTTGTTCTACAGAAGGCAGCTCTTTTTATTCTAGGAACCCAATAAAACTTGTAGCAATCACTCCAACCATTGGCACATTATCTCCACACTCCTTCAGGAGGATGAAAAAATATCTGAATTAAAGTTACCATCTCCCTTTCTTGGTGGGGGCCACTATTTTCCTCCTATTCTAGGTTCCCACACTTTTAGTTTGTCATCCCATCTACATGTTACTCCATCCACAGTCTTCAGCCAATATCCCTTAGAGTCTCAAGTTTTACACAATGTCCTTGGAATATCCTCAGAAACTGAATTATTCATAATGGCCAATTTGAGTCCAGTGTGTTGAAACACATCATACCATGTGCTATAGTTGACCACGCATTCGGTACAGTTTATCCAAGCCTGAAAAGCTTCCCCAGGCTACAGGTTCTTTCCCACGACCTGTGTAAGTGCCTTAACCCCAGCCTGGGTGATCATCTCTGTGTAGTTTCCTGTAAAATTTACTTCACTCCTTTCCTGTATCACAGAAATCACCATTGATTTAGAAACACAGAATATGAAGATCAAATAGAAGAAAAAGACTAGTATTACAAGAAGTATTTATATGGAGGAGGACATGACATGTGCATGCCATAAAGCATGACCTTGGGACACATAGGCATTTCTGACTTGGCCCTCTAGAGTCTTGCTAAGCAGATCTGGAGGGGAACACACAGAGGGTTGATGGTCCACAATCTTGGGTTCCCTTTTCTCCAGTCTCTGCTGGCAGCAGGTCAGGATTCTTATATGCCGTCCTCGGCACAATATTAAGTGTCTAAAGTTATAAAGCCACTCTTTGAAATAAATCTTTATCCTAAAACCTAACAAGTTAAAGTAGCACAGTGAGAGACTAACTATGCATGGGAAGACTGGCTTTCACACAGTGCATGCTGCCTGTTCCTAACATTTTCAGGCATAGCTTCATCCTTAGCAAGCAGGATCTGAGAGCATAGTAGAAGGTGAGGTGGCCATGGTAGTAATATTATTTACATGGACTGTTGCTGGAATCCTGGGAAATTCTTCTCTCCTCTACCATGTTCTGTTTCTTCCCCTCAATAGGTGCAGGCTAGGATCCACAGACTGCATCTGGCAGCACTTGGTTGCAGCCAACTTGTTAACTCCCCTGAGTAGAGGAGTGCCACAGACAATGGCTGCTTGTGACTGGAAAAACTTCCTTGATAATTTTGTGTGCAAACTGCTCTTCTATATTCACAGAGTACAGAGGGGTGTGTACATCAGTAGTACCAGTATGCTGAGTGTCTGCCAGGCCATTGCCATCAGCCCTAAGGGCAATAGATTGTCAAAGCTTAACATCAAGTCTTACAATTACATTGCTTAAAGTGTGTGCCTGAATTGGATTCTGTCCCTGATCATAAACAACCATTTTCCTATGAACATGACTGCAACATGGAGATATAAATATATGACAAGGCTAAAAGGGTTTGGGTACTGTTCTTCTCTTTGTCATAATAAGACCTTTGACAACCTCTCTGCATTATTACTCTCCAGTACCTATGTCTCGTTCAGTAAGGCAACATTATGGTCCAGTGGTTCCAAGGTTTTCATCCTCTACAGACAAAGGAAGAGAATGAGCAGATTCATGGGAGCAACTTCTTCTTCAGATCCTTGCCTGAATCCAGAGCCACAAAGACCATTCTGCTATTGGTGAGCACTTTTGTCTACTTTTCTACACTCTCCTGACTCTTGCAAGCTAATTTAACTCTTTGATATGATCTAGAGTTTCTCGTGGTCAAGATAATTGCACTGTCCTCTGACTGTTTTCCAGCTGTCAGTCTCTTTCTTCAACTGAACGATGAACCCCATGAAAATCCACTCTCCTTTGCTTATGCAAAGAATAGAAGTACGTATAATAATACGTATGGAAAAAGTAAATTATGTGTTTTTTATTAATGTACAGTAGTGTCTACAATCACCAGTACATTTGCAATATAGTAGTGAAACTGACACATCAGAAATTTGGTTGTGATGTGCCAGAGACACACGTACATAATTTTATGCTACATTATATGTATATGTGAATATCTCACATTATTTTTGACTATGAAAGACTAGTAAGTCTTTTCATAAAAATTTAAGTACTCTAACACAACAATGAATCGTATTTGTAGTGCAGATTATTTTGTATAATAGCTATGTTGCCATTCTACTTGTTATACTAGTAAATATTCATTGAATAAGAATGCCTTTACAAGATTGATCTTAGATACTTCTCTTGCAAGGAAATTAATTGAATGGCCTCACATGTTTTTTATTGACTTTCTACTTATAAACAGAGAATATTTACAAATTTGATAGTATTTATCTTTGAAAGAATAATCACTCATTTTAATACAATAATGTGAATGCTTCAGAACTTCCAATGAACTATTTACCACTATGAACTATGTGTTATTTACTTCTTATTCTTGTAATCATTGCTTCTGTAAAACCAATTTGTATTATAAAACATTTCACCTTCTTTATATTGGTGTAGACTTTCTAGATCTTAGAATTAACCCTCAAAATTTTAGAGTTATTTTGAAAAGTAGAAACATATGGGGTCCTTGATCTGAAAGGAGAAGTGGATTCATTCCTTCACCACTCACTCCATAGTTACCTCCAAATGATAATCACTTTCAAATGAATACTTGGATTTTTCCAAGAGAGTATCACTAGGGAAACTGACTTCTTTTAAGGGTAGGCCACAAGTCCAGTACTAGATGACCCAAAGAAAATTAACTCAAAGTCACCTTTGAAGGTTCCTTATTTCACTGTTTTGTGTTAGGTCTTTCTTATTATTTTAAATTTATATCTCTGTGTTATTTTAACTTACTTTTAATTTCATGTTTTGTTTTTATTTCATCTATCTATCTATCTATCTATCTATCTATCTATCTATAGCTATCTATCTTGGTCATACAGATCTTTTGCATAAATACTGTAGCTTCTTGTTTTATGCTTTTATTTTTGGAGTCCTGAATGTGTGAAAAAATAGGTCTCTGTGACTATATGGTTCTTGTTCCTTTTCTTGAGATCTTTTCCATCTGTCTGCTGATTTTGAACTATTCCAATTCTTTTTGGACTTATTTTATTATTATCCCTCAGAAGCTTGTTTGTTTCCTAATAGGACATAAATGGTGGATCAGGTAGGAGGTGAATTTGGGAGAAAGAATAACTAGGTGGACTAAAGGGAGGAAAAAGCAAAATCAGAACATTTCATGTAAATAAAATCTATAATGTTTAATTTCCAGATTTTCCTCAGTTAGGGATTTCTTTATTGATTCTATTTCCTCTTTCATGCCTTGAACTATTTTACTCATTTACTTCCAATGGAAGGAATTCAGGGATTCCTTCCAATCCAAAGATTCAGGTAGGTTAACTGCAGCTCTTCAATTCTGCCTTTTTTACTCCACATCTAACCTCTGCTGTCATCCCATCTCTCTAACAGATCACCTAGTGAGGCCTCCCTTCTCTGATGTACCCTTGTTCAGTGAATCATGAAGACCCATTCTTCAAACCTTCCTCATCACATACACTGTTATCTCAACCTACAGTGCCAATAGGACTCTTCTCAGTCTCTACACTCATTCCCTGGGAACTAAGCATTGTCTCCTCCTGTCTGTGGAATCATCCAGACACCCACCAAGCTCATCTCCATTTCTAAGTGTCATGTCACAATAACTAGAAACATATTTTACCCTGAGGCCCCAGGGACCAAAATTATCATGATCCTAGACAAAGTTCCTACCAGGTAACACGCAGCCAAAATACACTCCAAACAATGGCAGAAGGCAAAAGAAATAAAAAAAAGAAAAACACAGAATCCCAGAATCCACAAAATAAAGACTAGTCCAGATATCAACACCTAGAATTATAATCATCTCAAACCTAGATGCCTAGATATCAATGTAAAAATATAAACAATAACAATAACAACCAATAACACTACTGCAGTAGCCCCTGAGTATTGCAACATAGTTGAAGCACATGATAAAGTTGTTAACATACCATTTATGAAAATGATGGATGTCCTCACAGATGAAATGAGTAAATCTCTCAAAGATGTCTGTGAAAACACAAATAAACAATGGAAGAAAATGAATAAAACAGTTCAAGATGGGAAAGTGGAAAAATCAGTAAAGAAATCTCTAACTGAGGAAAACCTGTAAACTAAAAATGTAGGAACTCAAACAGGAACCTCAGATTCAAGTCTCACCAACAGAATATAAATCGTGGAAAAGGGAAAGTCAGGCACTGAAGAAAATAGAAAAAATAGACCCCTTTGTAAAAAAATGTAAAATCTGAAAAACTCCTGGCACAAGGCATTCAGGAAATCTGGAATATTATGGAAACATCAAATCTAAGAATAATTGGAATAGTAGAAGAAAATCAGGTCAAAGGCATAGAAAATATTTAAACAAAACCATACCAGGACATTTCCCTAACCTAAAGAAGGAGGAGGCAAAATGGTACCAGGAGTAAGCACAACACAAAGTAGACTGGACTAGAAGCAAAATTTGGTACAGAAAAATCAAAACAGTGAATGTATGAAACAAATAATTGAAAGCTGAATTTGAAAATTTAACAATCACTTAACCAATTAACACATGAAGGCAGAGACTAATACTTGACTTCTCTGTGGAGTCTTTAAAAGTCAGAAAGTCATGGGCAAATGTTATACAGACTCTAAGAGATCGTTGATACCAACCCAGGCTACCATACCCAGCAATTTCAGTTACCATAGTTGGAAAAAATCAGACATTCGATGATAAATCTAAATAACTGTCTATAAATATTGCCCTAAAGAAGGCACTATACAAATAATATAACCTAAAGTGGTTCCCATACCCTAGAAAAAAAACAGGGAATAAATGATTCCGGATGAACAAATCAAAAGAATAAAAACACTCACACCAACACTGACACACACACATGTCCAGCACTACTAACACAAACACCACAATAATAACAATAACAACAAAATAAGAGGAATGAACAATCACTTGCATTAATGTTTCTCAATCTCAATCATTGCAATTCCACAATAAAAATACACACACTGATAGAATGGATGTGAAAACAGAATCCATTCTTCTTCTGCATGCAAGAAAAATGCATTTACATCATGAATAGACATCATTGCATGAAAAAGTCCAGAAATACATATTACAACCAAATGTATCTAGGAAGCATGCTAGTGTAGCCATTTTAATATTTGATAAAATATACTTCAAAGCAAAATTAAATGTGAAGAAATAGGAAAGGACACTAGACAGTCATCAAAAGTAATACTCTATGTAGATGACATTGCAATTCTTAACATCTGCACATTAAAATTAAGGACACACAAGTACAGAAATAAAACGATCTACATCTTAAATGACATATTGACCCTCAAACATTGAGGAAGACTCAATGTTCCACTCTCATCAGTGGTCCTACAATTCAGGGTACAATTAAGCAGAAAAGTGCTGACTTGCTGATATTAAAAAACAAATGTGCCTAAGAGTGAATTTCAAAACGTTTCGCTCAAACATGCACAAAAAATATAATACCTTTTTTGCAGCAGCTCATTTAACTTTCTCCAAAATTGACCACATACTCAGATACAAAGCAAGTCTCAATAGACAAGAGAAAAAATGAAATAGCACCATACATCCACTCTGAAAACCATGCTTATATCAGGAATCAACAAAAAAGGAAACAGAAGAAACTTTGCAAACCCATGAAAAATAAAGGACTCATCCCTAAATGAAAACTAGCTTAAGACATAAATTAAAGACTTTCTAAAGTTGAATGACAATGAATACAAAGCATACCAATATTGAGCACAGGAAAGAGTGAAGAGAGTTCTGAGAGGAGAGTTCATAGCACTAAATGTCTACATGAAAAAAGAAGAGATATCTCATACTACTAACAAAACACCACACATGAAATCTGGAGAAAAAAAGAAATCATACCCAAAATTAGACAGCAAGAAATAACTGAACTCACGGCTTAAATCCATAAATAGAAACAAAAACAAATATATATCTCAAAATCAATGAAACATAAGATGTTTCCTTGACAAAATCAATAAAATTGAAATACCCTTGTCCAACCTAATTTAATTTGGTGAGAAAATAATCCCAAATTAGAAAAAATAAAAAGGAAAAGATGACATAAAAACAGACACCAAGGGTATCGAGAGAATCAAAAGGACATATTTTAAATACCTTGTCTCCACTTAACTTGGACATTAAAATACATAGATAATTTTCTCAGAGCATACCACTTACCAAAGTTAAATCAACATCATGTAAATAATTTAAAGAGAATTATAACTCCTTGTGTAATAAAAGCAGTCATTTGAGCTCTCCCAACCAAAAAATAAAAATAACAAACAAAAAACCTCAGAACCAAATATTTTAGTACAGAATTTCACAGAAGACCTAACACAAATAAGGTGGAGACCATATTAAGCCTAGTGGATTCCTTGAATATGGGCCTAAAGTTTTAATTCTCTGCCTATGAAGAAAGTTTGTTGGTAAGAAATAATGCTCTGTTGGTGTCCCAATTCCTCCCCTGAAATACTTGTCTGGTTACAGGAGAGGGCTGATTTAGGCTCCATACTCCCTATTGCTAAGAGGATTAGATAGGGACACTGTCATTGATTCCTGAGAGTTTCCATTGCTCTAGGTTTCTAGATCATCACAGAGATGCCCCAGACTCCAGTTGTCTCTTCCAGTACTGTCCTGCAGGGGACTGATCTAATCCATCTGCATACATGTTACAGTTGTGTAGCTTAGTCTTCTTGTGGGAGTACTAACAGTGGGTTGAGGGTCTCTCTCTGATTCCGTTGCCTGATTTTGAGACACATTACTCCTACTGGTTTGCCTCCTCTATCCTTAATAGAAGAGGAAATGCCCAGTCTTACTGCAACTTTATATACCATGGCTGGATGATATCTATGGGAGGTCCACATGTATCTGAAGAGAAACAGGGGAGGAGTACTGGAAGGGTGTGTTAGGGGAGTGGGAAGATCAGAGGGTCTGGGAAGAAGGGAGGGAGGGAAAATTGATTGGGATTTAAAAACAAAAAATACACACACACACACACACATAAATAATGTTGTGTGGAATACCATGATGGTGTATAAGGTGTTCATTAAGGTACTAGATGTTAGTTTTGACATGTGCATTATGTCCAGATAGGCAAATCCATAAAAAGAATAAGTATCTAGTCCATTAAGATGAAAGTATTTGGCTTTCATCTTTTTAATTTTCCAACTTTTATTAAAAACATATTCTTTTCTCATACAATATATCCTGATCACAGCTTTCCTTTCCTCCACTCATTCCAGTTCCACCCAGTGTTCCCTCATATTAAGATCCACTTGATTCTTTCTCTCATTAGAAAAGAATGAGCTTCTAAAATGTAACAACAAAACATAAAGTAAAATACTATGTGCTAAACCAAAAGCCAGCACATCATGGGATCTAAGTAATATGTTCAAAGAATGTTGTGCCTAAGTAGCACATCCCTTACAGGACAATACACAGCATCCACATATCCTGTTTAGTTATCTCAGCTCATTTTTCTTTCTATGTTCGTGAAGCACAAGTGATATTTTTCTGTGTATAAGTAATGGAGGGATTTCCTACTTTCATTGCCAACTGGATGATTTCAGATGTTTCTGTCTGCCTTCTACTGCACATGACTCAGAACGAAATAGTAACGGTTATCAATCTTCAGATTAGTGTCTGTGGGCTTTTATTCACTCCACTCTTTCATACATTCTTCAGGAAGCTTATATATGGGTTGGAACATCCATTCATTAATACAACATAATACAAAGTACTTTTACTGAGTTACCTTATGCTGTGAACTAGGAAATAGAGCCCTCATCATCATAGCTTCATTTGGTTTATTAGATGAAGGATTCATTGAGAGGATTTAAAATTATCATGCTTTATACAGAAAAGAGAAAGATTTCCCACCACTATCATATTCTCATAACAGGGTAAGTAGCTGGTAAACCCCTAAGGTATGAATTAGAACAAATTATCTACTCAATGGTTTACTAAGGATTAACTAGGACAGCTGTTGAGCAGTAGCTCAAAGCCCAGAATCTGAACAAGAAATTTCATTTCTGAATTAATTAGCTCATTTGGAATGGAATAATTTAGTAGGACCATTAATTCTCTCAAAGTGAGAAATAAATGGATTGTATCAGGTGTGGACATTACATTGATCTTCATGTTTGGATGTATTATAGAAGGAAAGGAACTCTGATAGACAGACCCTAAACAAGGGAGAATCCACCTGTTTCCTTTAGTTTTGTAAATCACGATGAATCAATCATTCTGGTGGGTTTCATCCATCATGGGATTTTGATCCTCTCTTTTCCACTACACTTGGAACGTCATCATCTAATGTAGCCTGTTTACAACAAGCTCAGTTGTTTTCATATGAAAAGTTTTTGCTTCATTCTTGTGACCAAATTATCCAAAGAGGACTTCATCCCTGAGCTCTTACTGTCTGTTGTTTTAGATGAAATCATGGTGCCTACGGGTGTAGAAGAAAATCTATAAACATACTTTCCAGCTTGATTTCATGTGAATACGGGTCCTCAGATGCAGAGCCCAAGGGAAGAAAGAGTTTCAGAATTCGCAGTGGCAGTGGAGGAGGTATAAGAAAGTGCTCAGAGTGTGACAGCTCTCTGGGTTATTGTGACAGCCTCACCCATCAACAAAGTTAGAAGCGCATATGGTCACAAACACTTGAGCTAAGTATAAACCTGCAGGACACTGTGAGATCTGGATCCATCAGACTTATGTCTGAGCAGACATGTGTGTTGGTGGGATGTTTTCTTTTGGTTATTATTATCAGGATCTTGTTTAATCACAGTCATGCATATACCTATAGCTCCTCTGAGTGTTATTTCAGAATCAAAGAAGACTTTCACCATGAAGGAGATGTGGTCATTGGTGTATTTTTCCCTGTTCATACTATCTACACAGGTAACAAGTTCCACATCCTAATCTGCTGTACTATTTCACCAACCTTCACATACAGTAAGTGCTGTTGTTCATTTATGCTGTTTCAGATTTCATGTTACAAGTGACCCAGGTGATATATGTATTCAAACCTCTAAAATTCCTGTTTTTATGAGGAAAAACCCTTCTCCAATCCAAAAGTCCTTATTTAATTGTATGTTAGTCTTCTTTTTATTTTCTTTTCTCAACGATGATACAATAAGGTTACTTGTTTAGTAATTATAGTTTCCAAATATGATAGTTGTAATCTTGTGATCTTACTTGGCCATGCCTATACAGCCACATGTTTTTCATGTTACATCTTCAGAGGGAAGATGGTTTTATCACAGTTTGACCTGCCTCTTTAGGGCAGTCCAGAATTCTAGATGTACTCTTATGACAAGAGGTGATGCTACCAAAAGCTGTTCCTATGGAGAGATGAGTTGGTAGAGTCACAAATTTGCATGTGTTAGATGCCACGGATTTAGCAGTAAGAGTGTGAGACTTAGAAGGTGGGAATAATTCTTTGTGTAAACATCTCTGCCTGTCTGCAAGGCTCTTTTTTAATAAATTAATTATTTGCTAATCTTTTATTCTCAGACTTGTTTACCATTTTACATGTTTGTTCCATGCATTTTTAATAAGTTTTTTTTTAGTCTCATTTTGATGGGTTTGTTCGTAAGACACATTGACATGACTGTGGCCATGTAGGGCTGTTTAGTATTAAGTCAGAAATAAAATCAAACTAAGTCTGTGGTAGGGAAATATTTTTGTTACTATAAAAGATCAATATGTTTGTTTTTTCCTTTTTTCCTTTTCTCTCTCAAAATCTACCATTGGACAAACTTGCCTAATTTTTTTCATACAAGTTTGGGTACAAGAAGTGTACATATCTGGGGGGCTGGAGAGATGGCTCAGAGGTTAAGAGCACTGACTGCTCTTCCAGAGGTCCTGAGTTCAATTCCCAGCAACCACATGGTGGCTCACAACGATCTGTAATGGGATCTGGTGCCCTCTTCTGGCCTACAGTCATACATGCTGTATATGTAATAAATAAATAAATCTTTATTTAAAAAAAAAGACAAGGAGGTTCTAAGTCAGAAACAAGAGAAAGAAAAAGAAACGATTTCTTCAAAAAAAAAGTGTACATATCTGAAAACTAACATCATTTCGTAGGCCTTCTGATTGCATCCCATCCTTTATTACAGTTTGAGAGTGCATATGTATGTTCAAAAGGGAAGGTGTCATTTGTCTTTGAGCCTCTGTTTCTTTGTCTCTTTTCAATTGTTTCTGAATTTTTACATGCCTAGAAATACTCATCTTAGTTATCAAGATTACAAAACTAATAAGCTGTGGGCAGGAACTTCACTCCACTACATTAGTTTCTGTGTGTTTAAAATTACTAAATGGATTTCACTTTAAGGCTATGATAACTGTTCAGGTAATATGATATATGAACATTAAAATTTTATACTGACTTTCAGATTAATATGTTATCTTTTCTAGGCAACATGACTTCGTCTATTGGAATGCACATGGTACAGACTTTTTAAAGCATTTTTTACTACATTTTTGTGTGTGTGTCCATGCACACTCATGCCTCAGGTCTCACATGCAGGTGAGAGATCATCTGTGGAAGGACAACTTAACCTCCCACCATGTGTGTGTTTGGATCAAACTCCTCCCATACTCAGTGCTAGGTTTTTGCCCTGGGTGAGCCATATTTTCTTCCATATGTCAAATCCTGTTATATATAGTGGATGTTATCCTTCCAAATTAAAATTGGCATTATCTCTAGGTATATATGTGATGAAGAACAAATCCTTAACACATTTTACTTAAAAATGTGTTTGACTTGATATGTCAAAGTAGATTTTCCCCAAAATACAAACATTTCCTACATTAATAATTTGATATAAATTCATTTATCATATGAGTATTATGTTTCACAATTTGGATGTTAAGAGATTTTCTCTTCTACTATAAATATAACTTCTTTTGTGTGAAGTTTCACACATCCTATCCAAAAGTATTTTCTTGCAGCTTATTCTAAATATCTTGCATTGGGATGCTTGTTTTAATTTTTTTATTACTTCATCTATTTTTGAAAATATAATATGCACACTCATGCCTTAGGAGAATTTCTTTTTTCCTTCATTACCTCCAAACCTTCTCACATAACTCTCTTTCCTCCCTTTCAAATTCATGAGAGGTTTAAAAAATTGTTGTTAACAGCAACAGTTGTTGACTACCCAATGGAGGCCTTACTCTCTATGTAGAGGGGATGGGGTGGGATGGGGGTACATTAGGGGAGTGGGAGAAGAAGAGGGAGGAAAAACGGGTTGGTATGTTAAAAGAAAGAAAAAAATTAATAAAAAAATTATATATTAAATTATATAGAAAAAAGAAAATAAAAATATAAATTTCAAGATTAATCAAAAAAGTAAAAAAATAAATGTTACATGCATCTATATCTGTATATATATGTTCCTAAATACAGACAGATCAGAATATACAAAGCTACTGTACTGTATGTTTTTTGAGGGTGACCATTTGATATTTGATGTTTGATTGGTTTGCTCTTCTTTGTCGAAGATTATTTCTCTGACTCTTGGCACTCCTTCGTTGTTTCTAGCTCTTTGTTTAGGATTAAGACCTTCTGATGTTTCTCCCAGCCCTTTTGGTGTCTATTATTTTTTTCCTCATTCATATCATATTTAAGCAATTGTGTTCATGAAATTTTCAGGAGAAGACATTAATTATAAAATGTCAATTTTTTAAACATATTCCCTAACTTTGACTGACAAAGATTTATCAACATTGCTTTTTATTAATAGGAATACATAGTTTTATTATCTTTTAGAGGATATAGTTTTGGAAAACACTACAAATACATATAAAATATGTACATTTTTTCCAGAGTTGAAAAAAAGCAATAAAGAGTTATAACTATCAATTTTCTGAAGCATAACTCATACAGAGAAAGTCACTTTGCACGTTTTCCTCATGTGTATTAGCAGTGAAAGTGGCTCTACACCTAGCTCCATGCAGATTCTGAGCTCTTTCTTCCATTGTCACTTATTTCTGGCAACCAGGGGACCAAGACACAAGGCACGCATGGAACTGTAACTCTGTATTCCTATCTGAAAAATACACTCCAACATCCTTCACTTCTCCAATACAACCAAACACTTAAATTAGTTATCAGCAAGTAATGGTTAAGATAGGATAAAGTCTGCTGGTCTGCAGCAACACTAGCTAATACCTTCCATGTTACTATCTTCCTCAATTTCAAGTCCAGCCTTGGAGGAGTGCGGTTTGGACCATGATCCTGTGTTCATACCCACAGTGAAAACACAAGATTCAGGAAGAGGTATGAGGGCAGGAAATGGAAGAGCCTGGGGACCAATGAAACCTTATGATTAATGAGGCCATATTCCAGACATAGTCCATTTGAGAGCAGCTTCTGTGGCTTCCCGTTTCTTTATCTGGGTGTGGTGTCTCTATGGTGTTAGCACCTACCCTCACCACCAGAGGAGTGGAGAGGATCACATTGTAGGGCCCTTTCCAGATTAGTTCCAGTGTCCCTTTGGCTGCTCACTTGAGACAGAAGATACCATTCTTCTTAAGCTAGGTGAAAGTGGTGGTGGATTCAGAGGTGGGCTGGGTATCTCAGATAATTCAGTATGGAGAACTGGAGGGACCTTAGTGCCTTGATAGAGGAATGGTTAGAGAGTTTTGTCAAATGCTTGTCTCTGAGCCTGGGAAGCAGGTGGGGAATTCTTCCAAATATAATCTCAAAGCTGGTTAACCCCTCCCTCTACTGGGTACAGTAAACTGAGGCAAAGTAAAGGAGGAGGCCTATCCATCATTCTCTTTTCGAGAATTTTGTTAAAGTTTCCTTTTATGTTCTGATCATTCTTTCTGCCAGCTCAGAACTCTGAGGTCTAGATGCACAGTGAAGTTTTTGCTCTATGTCTAAAGTCATAGCTATTAATTAAGAGGGTTTTTGGTATGAATATCAGGCCATTGTTGGATGGATGCTAGTGTTAGACAGAAGCCAAATCAGAGCGTCTCTTCATGCCTTAGCATTTTAGCTACAATTGGAACAGTTTCAGTCTAGGTGGGGAACACTTCAACCCACTAAAAGATGGTATTTCCAAGAAAGTTGCAAGTATTTTTATTCTCACCAACAAGCCAGATCTTGGTGAAAGTCAAAGTTTTCAAAGTTTGACAGGGTGGTGTTCTCTCGTTTTCATCTTTTACTTGGTAAGTACTCTCTGATTTTGTTTCCCTTCAGCACTAACAGAGATAGCCCACCTTAGTGTGTTCCATATAGGTATAACATAACTTGTTCTAAACAAGACAGACACTTGTAGTGCCCAGATGAGTAGCCTGGTGAAGGTTAGTTACCAGTTTCTAGACAGTTATTTTTGAGAGAATATCCTTTACCTATGGTATTCTCCATCAACATATAATTTTTTTTTTACTGACTATTATTCTTTACCATGTAGTCTCAGGTAGCATTGGGTTGTGGTATGTGACATTCAGATCATTAATAGGCCCCAAATATATTAGTGTCATCAGTCAGACAGTGAGTTCATTTGTGTGCCCATGAAAGACAGCAGTTACTAGGGAAATCCACATAGCTCCTAGGAGGGCTAAGATTTTTAATGTCCTATTTCCCAGCAGCAAGAAGCCATCTTTCTCCATAAATCTCTGTACAGTTGACACACCGATTTGTAAAAGTATACCAACTGATGGTCACTATATATGCTGGTGGACTTTCCTTTTCCCCATATGAGATCCTGGGTGAGAGAAATCAGTTCTTTTCTCCCTGTGATGGGGTTCCTGGTTAAGGCATTAATCATTTTATGTAAAATAACTACTGCATCTCCCATGTACCTGGTTTCATCTTTTATCTAGTAACAGAATTACATGAGCATCTGCAGGTCATCATCAGACAAGAGGATAGCTGGATTGATAACAAACTGGACTCAAGTTGGATACAAGAGTAGAGTCTTGTGCTGCATAAAACAGTGATTAAATGGTTGGTGATATTTTTGTTCTTCAGTGGAAAACCTCATCTGTGCTTAATGCTACAAGTATCAGCAGTATCTTGACACAGCAAACTCGTTTGCATTGTTAGTAAGATAGAAGCAGTCTCTATAGATCTTTGACCAGTGTGCCATCATGTGGCTACAGGTTGCAATCATTTGGACTGATACGTCATGGGGAATTTCCATGGCCCCAACATTTGGGTAAAACTCCCTTTGTCATTTGTGTCATGGAGTGAAAATGAGAAGGTTTTGAGGCGTCTTTAAGTTCTAGGACTGGAGCCAATTTCAGGGATCTTTTAAAGCCTTGAATGTCTTTTGTTTAGACTCAGTCAAGATCAGGGACTTAGTTCCCGTGATTTGTGCTTGTGTATAGAGGAATTTCTGTTTCAAAGAGCTCTTGTATCTACAGCCTAAAATACTGAGCTACATCTAGGAATTCTAGAATCTGTATCTTAGTCTTTGCAGTTGGAATCTGTAGGATGGCAACAATCCTGCTGAGAAAGTCTCTTTTTCCCTCTCTTCAGCTTGTATCTAAGAGAGGTAGCCTTCTATAAATTTGGCCTTTTTTAGACAACATTCTACAGCCCAAGGTCTGTGACTCCTGTACTAGTCCCTCAATGGCCCTTTTATAAACTATTTTCCCACTAAACTTTTGATGGAAGGGCAGGAGTTCAGCATTTAGTGTCTATACAAACAGGGTTGTAGAGTTTTTGAAATTTTTTGTCAATCCTGATCCAGGTAAGTTTTTCACTGTAGACCTCTCTCTGGGTTTGTGCATTTAAAAGCAAAGATGAGTTGACTCACTTCTTCAAATGTGAGGCTGAATAATACATCATTCAGGACCAGGAGAGTGTACACCTTTTTCTCTGGAGGAATCAGACTCATGAGATTCAGAGGTCCCAGGTTTCTTTATAGGTAAGGATGACTGTCAGACAGACCATCAGAATGCCTGTCTCTTCTCACCTGGCCATGTGGGCATCAACTTTCCCTTTTACTTCCACAGTCACTGGGTATTGTTTAATCTGGAGAGAGGTATCTGAACCTGTTAGGTGATCAATTATAGGAACTTGGTGCTGGGCCAGTGCTGTGGTGTTGTTTTCTCTGACAGAGGGCAAGACAATAAAATTCTGCTGGATATCTGTAAGTCTGTATCTCACTACGAGAGAAAGTGGCTTTCAGTTTATGCAAAAGGACTCATCCCACTCAGTTCCTTGTTGTTAATCACACTTTGAGCTACCTCCAGCAGCCAGGACCTAATTATACCTTAGATTCTTTGAATTTCCTTAACATTTTCTAATATCTGTTTCCAGCTAGGTGACAAAGGGCATCTTGTTAGGAGCTGTCTTTCACCATTGAAAAAGTACTTAGTAAAAGTTATATAAAGTTCTTTGGTCAACTTGGGCAGAGACTCGACAAATGATACAGGACTTGACAATTAACCTAATTTTTTTTCTTTTCAAGATTCCCTAAAGATATCTTTACCCCTAGAAAGCAAAAAGGAAAAGAGAATATGGATATGAGATAGATCATCGAATCTACTCTGAGAAAAATGATAAAGAAATAATAGGATAAATAGGTAGATCACTGAATCTACACTGATCAAGATGACTGGGGGTGAGGTTGGAGTTACTCTCGGGCAGCCACATCTTTCCCGACAGGATCTCGCCACGTTGGATGTCACCAAGTTGACACCACTTTCACATGAAGTTATCAGCAGACAAGCTACAATTAATATTGGTACAATTGGTCATGTAGCTCATGGGAAGTCCACTGTGGTAAAGGCTATTTCTGGAGTTCACACCGTCAGATTCAAAAATGAACTAGAAAGAAATATTACCATCAAGCTTGGATATGCTAATGCTAAGATTTATAAACTTGATGACCCAAGTTGTCCTAGACCAGAATGTTACAGGTCATGCAGAAGTAGTACACCATATGAGTTTCCTACAGACATTCCAGGGACCAAAGGGAACTTCAAATTAGTCAGGCATGTTTCCTTTGTTGATTGTCCTGGCCATGATATTTTGAAGCTATGATGCTGAACAACGCAGCAGTGATGGACGCAGCTCTTCTGTTGATAGCTGGTAATGAATCATGTTCTCAGCCTCAGACTTCTGAACACCTGGCTGCCACAGAAATCATGAAACTCAAGCATATTTTGATCTTACAAAATAAAATTGATCTGGTAAAAAAAAAGTCAGGCTAAGGAACAATATGAGCAGATTCTTGCTTTGTACAAGGAACAGTAGCAGAAGGAGCACCAATTATTCCCATTTTCTGCTCAGCTGAAATATAATATTGAAGTCGTCTGTGAGTACATAGTGAAGAAAATATGAGTGCCCCCAAGAGACTTTACTTCAGAACCCCATCTCATTGTTATCAGGTCATTTGATGTCAACAAACCTGGCTGTGAAGTTGATGACTTTAAGGGAGGTGTAGCTGGTGGTAGTATTCTGAAAGGAGTGTTAAAGGTAGGCCAGGAGATAGAAGTGAGACCTGGTATTGTTTCCAAAGATAGTGAAGGAAAACGCATGTGTAAACCAATCTTTTCCAAAATTGTATCACTTTTTGCGGAACATAATGATCTTCAGTATGCTGCCCCAGGTGGTCTCATTGGAGTTGGCACAAAGATCGACCCCACTTTGTGCAGAGCTGACAGAATGGTGGGACAAGTGCTTGGTGCAGTTGGAGCTTTACCTGAAATATTCACAGAACTGGAAATTTCCTATTTCCTGCTTAGACGTCTTCTGGGCGTCCGAACTGAAGGAGACAAGAAAGCAGCAAATGTCCAAAAGCTGTGTAAGAATGAAGTGCTTATGGTCAACATAGGATCCCTGTCAACAGGAGGAAGAGTTAGTGCTGTCAAGGCTGATTTGGGCAAGATTGTTTTGACTAATCCTGTGTGCACAGAAGTAAGAGAAAAAATTGCCCTTAGCCGAAGAGTTGAGAAACATCGGCGTTTAATTGGTTGGGGTCAGATAAGAAGAGGAGTGACCATTAAGCCAACTGTAGATGATGACTGAAGAATCCAAGTTAAACAATGCCTTGGGATGGAATTGGGATTTCTTTTAATATCTAGGGGTATATTTTCAAAGCAATACTAGGGAATTAATTTTGTAGCTCATTACCTTAGTAGTAGCTGTAAGAATATTCTCATATTTTGGTGATAAATTTAACCTCAAATTCTAATATAGGGCCTACAAGTAAATGTCAAAATACATACTATATTGGGTTAAATCTACATTTTAGCAGAAGTTAAACATTCCAAAATGATATCTGATTTGTCAATGAGTG